>NW_026602138.1:0-22500 GCF_029448725.1 Salvelinus fontinalis | reverse complement strand
TGATACACTGTAAAGGCCTTGCTGTGAATTTGACAGTAACTTACAGGCAGCTCAGTCATAAGTCAAATTCTGTGTTTCATATTGTAGCATACCTACTGTAATTTAAATACGGTATCAAAGCAAGTACTCTTCAACTGTGAATGAATGATATTCACTGAGGGGTGGGGTTTATATTTCACAGTATTTTTCTGTAATTACAAGGGATTGGTGAAAGCAGGTTGGCTGCTGCAGTATGCAAAGTGTTTACACATATTTGGTGTTTTATATCACATGCACTTCTGGAGGCCTTAACAAAGCTTCCAAACTGGGTGCAACCACAGAGCAAAACAGACCAAGGACATGGCAAAATGCTCAACAAATTTAAGGTTTAACCTTTACTGCAGTGGGCTAAATCAGGGTCACACATGGTAGTCTTAAACAAATCTACTTTGAAACAAAAGTATACACCTCACACACATGGTTATGGGCTTAAAAACAAGAAGAAACCTGTACCATGTCCGATATAGAGTTGAAATGTTTAAAACGTAAATCACAGAAGACTGAAATATAACAAAACTGTTTGACATAGAAACACTGTATTTTCATTGCATAAAAAAAACCATCTTGATAAATTAGCATATTATGCAAAATATTGATAACATTCCACCCATTAGGCCAGAGAGAGCATTTTTGTCATTGACTACAGGATAGGGCTACAACTTGCTGCCACTCCAATCTGTCCCCTATACATTTTAAATTGATGAGGCACTGTAACCACATAGGAGTTAAATTGGTACAGCATTCTCACTCTCGGTGCAACAAATATAGCATTTTACAAGGCATGCCTCGAAATATGGTAATGAGCCAGAAACAACAATACCATGCACCCACTAGTGGTCAAAACGTTTTTGGTGCTCCAAAGATACGGTATGGTACTGTACTCTGTGGTTTGGATTTACAATACCATTAGAAATACAGCAAGTATTTCCCCGCCCACAAATTTGTTGTTGTTGATAATACCCCAAATTACCGTATAAATTACAGTTTTCCGTTACAGTGTAGAATTGGACAAATGTGTTGCAAAAGCAAAGTATCATTTCTACAGTGTACAGGGTAGATTGATAACTAGGTGAGAGGGAGTTATTCTGGCGTGGTACAGTATCAGTATAATACAGTAAAACAGATACTCAGAGGCCTGGCATTTAAGGCCCTGAGTCTACCAGCAAGGATGGAATGCCCTCTCCCACAATTCCCAGCTTTGAAACTTGAGCCATCCCAAAATAAACAGGGGGTAAAGGTCACCTCACTGTCCCCGTCTCCCTACTCTCTCCCGCTCTGTGACTCTGCTGATGGGCTTGTCTTCCCCTCTCGCCCTAGAGAAAACATAAAAACATAGACACACATGCAATACGCACACAACACACACACAAACTCACATGCTCCTGAATCTACAGACACGCACTCAGACAGACAGTGCCAGTTCCAGCGACATAGAAGGTTTCTTAGGGCCCTCGGCCGCTAGCGGGCACGGCCCCAAAAAATATAATTGTCTAAACTTACTGTTGAGAGTAAGAATACACCAGGTACAATTTCAAAATGCGGTTGTACATCAGCAGTTTTTCTGCTGCAGAGGAGGCTTCTTATTCTTACAGTGTCTCCTGACCGCTCCTGTCTCAGTCTCCAGTATTTATGCTGCAGTAGTTTATGTGTCGGGGGGCTAGGGTCAGTTGGTTATACCTGGAATACTTCTCCTGTCTTATCCAGTGTCCTGTGTGAATTTAAGTATGCTCTCTCTAATTCTCTCGTTCTCTCTTTCTCTCTGAGAACCTGAGCCCTAGGACCATACGTCAGGACTACCGGGCATGCTGACACCTTGCTGTCCCCAGTCCGCCCAGCCTTGCTGCTATTCCAGTTTCAACTGTTTCTGCCTGCGGTTACGAAACCCCTACCTGTCCCAGACCTGCTGTTTTCAACTCTTAATGATCGGCTATGAAAAGCCAACTGAGATTTATTCCTGATTATTATTTGACCATGCTTGTCATTTATGAACATTTTGAAAATCTTGGCTCTCTCTAATTTTCTCCTTCTCTCTTTCTCTCGGAGGACCTGAGCCCTAGGACCATACGTCGGGACTACCGGCCGTGGTGACTCCTTGCTGCCCCCAGTCCGCCTGGCCTTGCTGCTATTCCAGTTTCAACTCTCCTGCCTGCGGTTATGGAACCCCTACCTGTCCCAGACCTGCTGTTTTCAACTCTTAATGATCGGCTATGAAAAGCCAACTGAGATTTATTCCTGATTATTATTTGACCATGCTTGTCATTTATGAACATTTTGAAAATCTTGGCTCTCTCTAATTTTCTCCTTCTCTCTTTCTTTCTCTCGGAGGACCTGGGCCCTGGACCATGCGTCGGGACTGCCGCCCGTGGTGACTCCTTGCTGTCCCCAGTCCGCCTGGCCTTGCTGCTATTCCAGTTTCAGCTGTTCTGCCTGCGGTTATGGAACCGCCACCTGTCCCAGACCTGTTGTTTTTCAACTCTTAATGATCAGCTATGAAAAGCCAACTGAAAATTATTCATGATTATTATTTGACCATGCTTGTCACTTATGAACATTTTTGAACATCTTGGCATAGTTCTGTTATAATCTCCACCCGGCACAGCCAGAAGAGGACTGGCCACCCCTCATAGCCTGGTTCCTCTCTAGGTTTCTTCCTAGGTTTTGGCCTTTCTAGGGAGTTTTTCCTAGCCACCGTGCTTCTACACCTGCATTCTAGCTGTTTGGGGTTTTAGGCTGGGTTTCTGTACAGCACTTCGAGATATTATCTGATGTACGAAGGGCTATATAAAATAAAATTGATTGATTGATTGTGGGAGAAGCTATAGGAGGACATCCTCCTACAATGAGCCCGTCCTCCTATAGCTTCTCCCACCAGCCTCCACTGTTCTCTTGTTATGTCAGTCACTGATAGTCACTCAATTAGCCATGTCAGCTAACAATTTGTTTAATAGGTAGTTAGTCTAGCCATCTATCTAAACACACAGGGCACGTGTCCAGGGGCCCTGAACTCCAGGGGGCCCCATTGATTTTGTTAGTCATTCTTATTAAGATATCATATTAACATGGCATATGTCATTACAAAATGTGTAGAATTGCAGGAAATGTGCTTTAAAACAGAAAAAAAGGCTAGAGGCGGCCCTGCAGACAGACTCACATGCTCAGTGACACAAAATATAAACTAGAAAGACAAACCCACATGATCCCAAACAGCTTACAATAAAACCTCTCTCAAGGCATTTTACAGAGAATGTAACAAATCCCACTCTGTCACAAGACTAATCTTTCTCTGTCTGTTTTCCAGATATCTTTATCTCTCGCACCCTCAGCCAGACACACTATCAGATCCAGTGATTATTCTGTATCTGCCTCTATTCATGGGTTATCACATGATTCTCCATCTTCAGTGAGGGCCTGTGATGAAAGTGTGGATCCTTTCTCTCTCTCTCTCTCTCTCTCTCTCTCGCTCTGTCTGTCTGTCGCTCTGTCTGTCTGTCTGTCTGTCTGTCTGTCTGTCTGTCTGTCTGTCTGTGTGCTGTTAGTGTATTAATATAGTCTGTCTGTCTGTCTGTCTGTCTGTCTGTCTGTCTGTCTGTCTGTCTGTCTGTGTGCTGTCCAAGTCAAACTATTAAAAATCTCTGGAGGAGTCCAACACTTTTGCAATAGCCTACCCTAAGAGACAGCAGAAAATGTAAATCTTCTGAAACTTATTGAAATGCTCAAGCCTGGCACATACTCCCACTGCCAACTCTCTCACCCCCTGTCTACCCTCTCTTCCCCCACCACAGTACCCATCACCCCCTCTGGCATACACTCTCTCTCCTCCCCCTGTCCCCCGCTTTGGCTGTCACACATAACTCAGTACATACACCCACGCCTAGAGGAAATATATAGTAACATATGAATGCATACTACAAAAATAGACTTGTACAGTAAACTATCAGTGTATCAGGTCTTAATGAAGTTTGAATTCAGCCAGAGAAATCCGAGGTTACAGTGAAATACATGGAAAAGTTTCTTACCTCTCACTCGTTCACTGCTGCTGGTGGCCTCACTGTTTTAACTTGCTCTTCTTTTCTGGGTTAAGTTTCTCTCCACCCTCCTCTCTCTCCCCTTCTGTCTCTCCCCTTAGCCTGCTCAGTTTTTTCCGTAGTTCTCTCCTCTCTCTTCCACTCCTTTTACCGTGCTTTTGCTTCCTCTTCTTCCCTTTCTTTGGCCCACTGTCAGTGTCAGATGAGTTGGCTGTCTTTTTCCCCTCTCTCCTCCCTCACCCAATTTCTCCGTTCCCTCTCTCTCTTCAAAACAGCTGCAGAAAATGAATTATCTGGCTCTTTGTACCACACCACTGGACAGCACCCCTCCCACTTCTGCTCTCTTTCCCTCTTTCTCTTTCTCCCTCTCTCTCTCTCTCTCTCTCTCTCTCTTCCTCTCTCTCTCCCTCTCTCTCTCTCTCTCTCTCTCTCTCTCTCCATGGAGTGTTAATGAAGTGTGCAGTGTTTTTGGCTTTTACTGTGTATGTGTGCCTGTGGTCTGGGGTAGCAACCTTTGACTAGGACTGTTACAGAGCACTGTGTATGTGTGCTATATAGAGCCTAAGGTTTTGTCATATAACTATATGTATGTATGTGTATGTATGTTGTTAAATACCACTACACAAGCCACAGAATCACATATTATATAGTCAAAGATAAGAAGAACAAAATTCCACCCCCTATACGTCCCCCTTGCCACTCCTCTATACATTCCCCAAGTGTGTTTGGGGGTCTGCCACAGCTGGTGAGGACATCCAGTGTGTGAGTGTGTGTGCATCTGAGTGTGTGTGTGAGAGAGAGAGAGAGAGAGAGAGAGAGAGAGAGGAGAGAGAGAGAGAGAGAGAGAGAGAGAGAGAGAGAGAGAGGGGAGAGAGAGAGAGAGAAAGGAGAGAGAGAGAGAGAGAGAGAGAGAGAGAGAGAGAATGTGTGTTTTACTTTAAAGCTGGGGATCTCTGGAGATGAATAGGAGGCCATATTACCAACAGCAGTCACTCACATACCTTATGATCTCATGCCTAATGCTTTGCTACACTTCTCTGTTCTGCCTTGCCAGGACTTGTCGTTTAAAAAATGTGACAGTTGAGCTGCTGACACAGTGACTCTGCAATGCAGGTGTGGCATTCAAGCTCATGTTATTGTCATGGTTCAGTACTTTGACTAAATTTGAATTTAAACAGTTTTGATTACTATGTTTAATACTTGTTGCTCATCCCAAATGATTCTGAACCTAAAACATTGGTCTGTCATTGAGGGGAAATACAGTATTATCAATCCACACATTATGCTTCCAAAAGTAGAACCACTCACACAACGTTACCATTATACTGAAGTGTATTATACTGAAGTGTATAATGGTAACTCTGGCAATAAAGTATCCTAATTACATGTTCTTTTTACCAATTAATCATGTATGCTTTGGCATGTATTGCCTCTCCAATGGTTATCTTATCCAAGACAAAATGTTGCAAGTAGTTAACAAATTAAATATGCATATAATACACTTTAAATACATTTTATTTCATAGTTCGACTTCAAGTTGTTAATTCTAAACAAGGTGAATGTATTTACTTAAGGCGCCTACGATAGGCAGCCAAAAAAATGGGGTCCTATTCTTTGGTCCTCCCAGAAATGACATATAAAACCGGCCATTTTGGTGGGTCAGCCTTTTCCTAAGGTTAAATTGGAGGGGCAGCACGTGGCTTGGTGAGTGTAAAGCTGGAAATTTTCGTCTAAACGATATAGCTAGATAGTTCCTTTCCTCAGCAGTCATGTTTTATTTAGTTAGACAGTAGACGAATTCCCTCGATGTGGCTAGTTAACGTTAGCAGCTTGCTAGCAAAGTAGTCGCTCTGGATAAGAGCGTCTGCTAAATGACTTAAATGTAAATGTAAATGTAGGCTAATTGTAGAACGTCAGCAGGAAGCTCATGTTGGCTAAGTAGTTAGCTATAGCTACTTAAACGTTTGTATGAAACTTTCAATTTATAATTTCTACTTCAGGCAAATCAAGTGTTAGGCTAAATCAAAACGAGATATATTTGCCAATACCCAAGAGGGTGAACCTTTCTATGGACACTGCTTAGCTAGCAAGTTACCTGGGGCATTGCGGTGTCTGGCACGTTGTCTGAAACCTCTCCTATGATGTTTTGCACTGGGCTCTGAAACTCTGTGGCGATAAAAGTGCTCTCTGGCTCTGACAGGCCAGAGTCTGAGGATGCTCGCGTCTACTGTAGTTAGTCTTGTCTGCTTGATTGCCCGTTGCAGATATTGTCCTTATGGTAGTCTTTTTCTATTGTCCAAAGGTTACGAGGCTGTCAGAGAACAATCCACAAGGTGAGTCTGGTTTTCTTTCATATGTACTTTGTTTTCCTATGATGTTTTGCACTGGGCTCTGAATTTCTGTGGCGAAAAAGTGCTCTCTGGCTCTGACAGGCCTGAGTCTGAGGATAATGTTAGTCTGAGTCTTGTAGATTTTTATTAATATTCATTGATTATTGTCCTAATGGAACTTATTTTCCCCAAAGGTGACAAGGCTAAGTCGATACCAAACTACAAGGTGAGCTTTAAGTACTAATATTACTAAAATTGAATCCTTGTTTTAATGTCTTTCTCCTGTGACGTTTTGCACTGGGCTCTGAATATCTGTGGCGATAAGGTGCTCTTGGCTCTGACAGGCTTGAGTCTGATAATTAATCCCATAGGATCCTTGTAGGTTGGGATGTAACTATTTTCAGACAGTTTTCTATCACTTTTTTCATGCAGATCTTGGACCTCCACAGAAGATGAGTGGTGATTAACATGGGGTGAGATCTTCAATGGATAACTTAGGGGCCTGTGTTTTGCACGAGGCACTGTTTTACCTGTATTTCCAGCATTATCCAGCTGGTGTCACTTCAGTCCCTTTATTTGTTTCAATCAACCAGCTCACCAATTTATCAAAGCAATAAGGATTATTTCCCCAACATGATCAAGATTGCGAAACAATATCCCTTTTGCTAATAATTCTGTAGATGTGGGAAGAATTGTTAATACAAGGGCTGACTCATCAATGGAAATGTGCTGACCTAAGTGAGATTCTTTATTAATGTTCCTGATTGTTATGTAAGTCTGAAACATTAAAATATTTTTATCAGATACTCTGGGTCATGTCTTTTTAACTTTACTGGTGAGCTCCCCCATGCAAATGGTCAATTTATTTGTACATGGAATAAATGACCACTCAATTTTATTTCTGGATCTTTATTATAATTATATTTTATTAATCTCTTAACATTTGACATTCATATATTTATGTTTATATGAATGTGCATACGTGTATCACATTCTGTAAGTTACTGTTCATCTGCTCATACTTCTCATCAGTTTAAAATATTCTCTTAAACAAGATGGTGCTTTCTATACAGCCAGATCCTGACAGCGTAATTATACACCTCTTGAATCCTGCTATGAGATGGTGGTGAAAAACACTGCAAAAGAAGTTTGTCACTGCCACATTTACCCAACACTAGTAAATGGTAAGGTTGTCATAGCAGCAGGGACAGGCATTCATACCTTATTCTAAGAGGAATGTGATAATGAACCCATTGCATAATGCAGTGACTGTAAACCAGCTGAACAGTACATAGTCTCTCACAGTGCAGCAGCTGTGTAGGGGGCTTTCTGCAGGGAGTTGATGCCTGGAGGACATGCAGAACAGAGGTCTTCCATAGGGAATGGAGCGAGCGGTACAGAAAGCACTTCAGTTAAATAACATTGTACCTTCATTTGGAAGACAGATTCTTTAGAACTTAAGGGTAAGATTTCTTACATCTTAAACCATAATTGGGATGAGCATTATTTTCATCGTCCTTATTGCTATATCACAAACATCATTCCCCATCCTGAACTCTGCTCATGTAAGGCGGTCTACACAGGCAGCCCAATTCTGATATTTTTCCCACTAATTGGTCATTTGACAAATCACTTTTTTTCAGATCTGTCAAAAAAAACAAGTGAAGTACTGCATTGTTCTGCCTGTGTAAACAGCTGACGTGTGTAGCGTGTGGGCATAAGGACAAGGATCTGAAGGCCTCACATTCCTCCAGAGTGAGATGGAAAGCACTCATGCATGTAACCTGCCAATACCCTCCCACTGCTGGGGTGTGTTTTAGGACTCCAATATGGTGTCTAGTAGTAAATAGAGAAAATGGAAGAGCCCTTATTTGATTTTAGTGATGGAGAAAAGAGACTTTCAACTGATAGCACCCAATCCAACTGTAAATGCAAGGTGAAAATAGGTTAATAGTATAATTCCTGTGAAATGACAAATCAGGGGTATTTAACCTTTCCTTGCTCAGGGAGCCCCTCCCGTGCAAACGGGCGACCCAGGGACCCCATCATACATTTTCTCATCAGGTGATTGACAATGGAATGGTGAAGTAATCAACATTTAAAAATAGATTTGGTAGATAATTTGTCATTATTTTGAACTCCCCACAATTGGAAGAGGAAGTGTGTAAACTAACACAGCCTATTACCTAGAAAGGTCATTTAAACACTTTCACTAAGAACAACTGTTTAGCTAGTTAAACAAAGGTTTGCCATGTGTTGCCAAAAATGTATGTCCAAGTCAAGAAATATTTCCAGCAGCACTGCCACACTGGAAACTTATACACGTGTGCTGTTTCAAAGCCTATGTCAGACACTCGTGTCATTATTGGCTTCAATGAGTGTAATTTGCTCTATATTAGGAGTTGATGAAAGTTGACATAATTATAAAGAAGATATTCTCCACTGTAGGTATGTAATTCAAAATGTTTATTCTGTTATTGGTAGTGATATAAAAATCACGTTTTGTTTTGTGGGTTTTGCGGACCCCCGGTTGAATAGCCCTGACATAAATTCATGTTTAAATGAGGAGATAGATAAACAATGAAATATCAATAAATAAAATACTACTTTAATGATCCATAATGACTTGAAATGTACAAAATAGAAACATTTGATGTGAATAATTATATGCATCTTTTTCACAATAACATTTGTCTCGTGGCCATTTCCAGGGCACAATAGCTACATCTTGATCTGCATAAAATGTGAATAATGACAATGTAGTGAATCTAACTTTGGCTTCCACACAGTGAGGTTTAAAGTGATACGTTAATTCACAGCTTTATACACAGACACTGCCTCAACTTGAGAGGAAGCTTGGATGGCAGAGGAATTCTTGCATAAAAATATATTTAGGGCTAGATTCAACCCAGAACGCGGAATATCCTCGTTATAGCGCAATTGACATTGAGAGGTCATTTCCAATTGAGCCGACAAATGCAGTGTTTACTGTGAATGCAGTCTCCGCGAATGCGGGAACATTGTCTTTAAATGCCAATCGTGCTATAACGCGGCTCTTCCACCCTCCGGATTGAATCTAGGCCTCAATGTCAATCTGAAGCATACATCAGTCAAACCTTAATTTCAAAATATTATACTAAAACAAGAGCGCAAAGGAAATGTGGTGTTTTTATGACTAGACAAAAGCCTTGATATGTAAAGCATTTTGTACATCAAAAGAAATAAATGTTTTTTCTGTATTTTTGGAAGTAACAATATAGTTTTATATTTATATACATTTTAAATTGTTAGACACCATGGTGTCATACTTTGACCTACAGTCATGAATCTCAACAATTTTATAGGATTATATCGACTAACACTACTGGCAAAATTATGAAAATACATTGCCTAAAATGCAAGAGCGCCACCTCAGCCATGAAAGGCAGAACGGGGAACTTCACCTTATAACAGTAAGGACGATGATAGTAATGATAATAGTAACAATAATTCTCTTCATATCAATAGCAGTATTCCAGACCCATTTTAAGTAAAAAAAAAATTGTTGTAAGAACAATTGTAGTATTAAAACAGAACATATCTCTCCTCCCACTCATTTGGGCCTCCGTTCATGTTCTCATGCTTCTGTAGAAAGAGTTTCTGGAAGGAGTGGGGGGATTGGGTGGGAAAGAGGAAGATTTGGCAGTTTGTTTCTCTTTCCCTCCCCTCTCCTTTTCAGTCTCCTTGCACAGAGAACTTTAGAGCGGTTGAATAGCAGTTGCTTCGATGCTTCGAAAGTCTTTCGTATAAATGGAGTCAATCTTCAATGAGATACTGTTTATGTCACGTATTCCCTCCATCTCTGAAATCACAGTCCCTTTTAGTATCAGATACATCTTGGATCCAAACAAATATATTTAAGGTGTCCCATTAATACTAACACAAACTCTGTGTGTGTGTGAGAGAATGTGAATATGTGTGTACATTACATACATGAGCATTTGTAAGTGTGCATTTCTATATTGGTCAGTATAGTGATCTGTGTTATTGAGTGAGAGGATGTACATGTCTGTGTGTTTGTTTCTATGCTGTTGGTCTGGGCACTTATTTTTGCTACAGATTTGTAATACAGTGACCAGTCTGTATATAATATGCCGTTATAAGACTTAAGATGATAAAGAAGCTATAGAGAAATAGAATGTGTTTACAGGTCCTTATCGAAGGGCCTTCAGTGAGCATGGAGCCATCCCATTGGTGAGGTAAAAACTGACAACCAATCACACACAGTCATACAGACAGGTTTCCTCCAGACACAGCCACTACAGTCAAGTGACGATTTACCCGTCAAGCTCTTTCCAACAGGGGACCAGTCATATCATTCAGTCCAACAGATAGGGGCTCCGCTACGACATTACCCAAGACATGCATGTAGGCTGCCACCTTGTCTCATTCATGCCCATATTCTGAACTACAGAATATGGACATGAATATTCATCCCAATAAATCGCTCCAGCAATGACATTCACTCAGACAAAGAGCTCTTAACATTTCTATTCACTCACACAGGTTTTCATTAACTGCACTCCACTAACTGTAAGGGGAGTCTCTACTGAAACTGAACACATCTGAACAGCCAGCTATGGAGCCAACAACAGTCAAGCAAGACAGCTACTGTACCTAATCCTTACCCTAGGGTAGAGAGGAGGAGCTAGACAGCTAACTAACTCTAGGGTAGAGAGGAGGAGCTAGACAGCTAACTAACCCTAGGGTAGAGAGGAGGAGCTAGACAGCTAACTAACCCTAGGGTAGAGAGGAGGAGCTAGACAGCTAACTAACCCTAGGGTAGAGAGGAGGAGCTAGACAGCTAACTAACCCTAGGGTAGAGAGGAGGAGCTAGATAGCTAACTAACCCTAGGGTAGAGAGGAGGAGCTAGACAGCTAACTAACCCTAGGGTAGAGAGGAGGAGCTAGACAGCTAACTAACCCTAGGGTAGAGAGGAGAAGCTACCTAACCCTAGGGTAGAGAGGAGGAGCTAGACAGCTAACTAACCCTTGGTTAGAGAGGAGGAGCTACCTAACCCTAGGGTAGAGAGGAGGAGCTAGACAGCTAACTAACCCTTGGTTAGAGAGGAGGAGCTACCTAACCCTAGGGTAGAGAGGAGGAACTAGAGCTACACGGAGGAGAAAGCACTAACTAGTGTTAATAATGAGGACAATCCTCGTTCTCTCTTTCCCCGACAACACTAGGAACTGATGAAAAAGCTAAACAACATTTGATTGTTTCTCTCAATATTTTGGGCTAAATTTTGTCACTATTTTACTCCTATTGTTATTTGTTGCCTCAATCTACATTGTCATTCCATCCTCGTAGTGTTTGTGTGTGTGTGTTGACAGAGTCAGTGCTTGTGTGTGTTACTGTATTTGTGTGCATGCGAGTGGATCTGTGTGAGTCAGCTACCAGGCCCTGAGTACCAGGCATTGGTCAGCCCTTTTTCCATCCCTCATTTCCCCTCTCTTTTCCTGATTGGTCCTCCCTCTGGGTGAAATCAGGTCCTCTGCGTTTGTTGTATGAATCCATCATGGATAGCAGCAGTTGTGGCCTCTCTCTCTCTCCTGTTCCCTCACTGACTCCATCCCCCCTCCTTTCTCTTTCTCTTCTCAACTCCGACTCCCATCATCCCTTCTTCCTCGTGGTGACAGAGCAGAAATGGGAAAAGGAGAGCTGGAGAGCCTTGGGAAAGAAAAGAGAGATGAAAGTCATAATGTTTTGTTTGTTTGAGCCAGTAATGGACGCTTTAACAAGAGTAAGAGCTGCCCCAGTGCCATACTATCTGATTAACACATTCATGAATTTTGAGCCTGATTTCAATTCAAGAGACGAGAGAGACAGGAGAGGGAGACAGGAGAGAGAGAGGGGAGAGAGAGGATAGAGACAAGAGAGACAGAAGAGAGAGGTGAGAGAGGACAGAGACGGAGGGGGATAGGCAGAGGTTTACAACCTGGCATAGGATTTGTTTTATCTTTGTTTATTTTACAAGACAGGCCTATCTCTGTACTCTTATCCTCTCACCCTGCTCCCTCTCACCTATCCATCGCTCTTCCCCTTACCTGTCAGACACTCTCTTCAGAGCACGTTCGATGTTCATGCGGTGTCCGACGCGCGTCACCCCCAGGTCCAGATAGTCCTCCTTGGTGAGGGAGGGCAGGTGAGTGCCGTCGATCTCGTTGTCCAGGAAATGCTCCCTGTGCTCGCCCAGGTTCAGGTATCCCAGCCAATCAGCCACGTCATATTTGGTCCAATAAGGCAGTGGCTTGGAGGCAAAGGGCTTGGAGGGGGATGGGGGAGGGAGGTGGGGGTAGCTCAGGCAGGGGGGAGCGGGGAGAGGGTGAAGGGGAGGGGATGAGCTACCAGATAAAAAGTGTGTGGGGGAGAGCGAGCGAGACACCAACAGGGAGGCGTTTGGGGGAGGAGGGGCGCCAGAGGGGGCGAAGAGAGGAGGGGAGGGGGAGAAGTAGGGGTCCCCCATGTGGTTAGCGGGCGAGGGCGGGGTCATAGAGCCACGGAGCTCGTAGAGGCTGCTGTAGAGGGGTGTGGTGGGGAGGAGGGGGAGGGAGGAGGGGCGGGGTGGACCCAGTTTGGGCCTCTCTGAGGGGGAGATGAGGGGACTTGGGGCTCTCCTACGCTGCAGGTGGTGGGACTCTGCCTTCCTAGACTCTCTACTTGGAATGAACTGGAACTCCAGGGCTTTGGTACGATACACAGGCCGGTGTTTAGGGGAGGTGGGATAAGGGGAGTAGGTGGGGGAGGACAGGGGGGAGTGGGAGCGTGAAGGGGGCTGTACGGCAGCCACAGGGGGCTGGGGGGACGGGGGACGGTTCCAGTTGGGGTACTGGGAGGAAGGGGTGGGGGACAGGGACAGGGCGGGCTGGGAGTGGTGGATAGGGGAGGGGGACAGGGAACGAACTGGGGGGGGGTTCAGGGCCGAGGCGGAGTCTTCTGAAAACCTAGGGACAGAAAAGAAGGAATGACAATGACACATACTGTACCTACGGTACATAGAGGGGTTATTCATAACACGTTACCCAACCTCACCACCACTATTCATAACACGTTACCCAACCTCACCACCACTATTCATAACACATTACCCAACCTCACCACCACTATTCATAACACGTTACCCAACCTCACCACCACTATTCATAACACATTACCCAACCTCACCACCACTATTCATAACACGTTACCCAACCTCACCACCACTATTCATAACACGTTACCCAACCTCACCACCACTATTCATAACACCTTACCCAACCTCACCACCACTATTCATAACACATTACCCAACCTCACCACCACTATTCATAACACATGAACCTTACCACCACTATTCATAACACGTAACCCAACCTCACCACCACTATTCATAACACCTTACCCAACCTCACCACCACTATTCAAAACACATAACCCAACCTCACCACCACTATTCATAACACCTTACCCAACCTCACCCTATTCATAACACGTTACCCAACCTCACCACCACTATTCATAACACATTACCCAACCTCACCACCACTATTCATAACACCTTACCCAACCTCACCACCACTATTAATAACATGTTACCCAACCTCACCACCACTATTCATAACACATTACCCAACCTCACCACCACTATTCATAACTTGTTACCCAACCTCACCACCACTATTCATAACATGTTACCCAACCTCACCACCACTATTCATAACACATTACCCAACATCACCACCAATATTCATAACACGTTACCCAACCTCACCACCACTATTCATAACACATTAACATCACCACCACTATTCATAACACGTTACCCAACCTCACCACCACTATTCATAACACGTTACCCAACCTCACCACCACTATTCATAACACATTACCCAACCTCACCATCACTATTCATAACACATTACCCAACCTCACCACCACTATTCATAACACGTTACCCAACCCCACCACCACTATTCATAACACGTTACCCAACCTCACCACCACTATTCATAACACGTTACCCAACCTCACCACCACTATTCGTAACACATTAACCTCACCACCACTATTCATAACACGTTACCCAACCTCACCACCACTATTCATAACACATTACCCAACCTCACCACCACTATTCATAACACATTACCCAACCTCACCACCACTATTCATAACACATTACCCAACCTCACCACCACTATTCATAACACATTACCCAACCTCACCACCACTATTCATAACACGTTACCCAACCTCACCACCACTATTCATAACACATTACCCAACCTCACCACCACTATTCATAACACGTTACCCAACCTCACCACCACTATTCATAACACATTACCCAACCTCACCACCACTATTCATAACACCTTACCCAACCTCACCACCACTATTAATAACACGTTACCCAACCTCACCACCACTATTCATAACACATTACCCAACCTCACCACCACTATTCATAACACGTTACCCAACCTCACCACCACTATTCATAACACATTACCCAACCGCACCACCGCTATTCATAACTTGTTACCCAACCTCACCACCACTATTCATAACATGTTACCCAACCTCACCACCACTATTCATAACACGTTACCCAACCTCACCACCACTATTCATAACACGTTACCCAACCTCACCACCACTATTCATAACACATTAACCTCACCACCACTATTAATAACACGTTACCCAACCTCACCACCACTATTCATAACACATTAACCTCACCACCACTATTCAAAACACATAACCCAACCTCACCACCACTATTCATAACACCTTACCCAACCTCACCACCACTATTCATAACACCTTACCCAACCTCACCACCACTATTCATAACACATTACCCAACCTCACCACCACTATTCATAACACGTTACCCAACCTCACCACCGCTATTCATAACACATTACCCAACCTCACCACCGCTATTCATAACTTGTTACCCAACATCACCACCACTATTCATAACACATTACCCAACCTCACCACCACTATTCATAACACATTAACCTCACCACCACTATTCATAACACATTACCCAACCTCACCACCACTATTCATAACACATTAACCTCACCACCACTATTCATAACACGTTACCCAACCTCACCACCACTATTCATAACACGTTACCCAACCTCACCACCACTATTCATAACACGTTACCCAACCTCACCACCACTATTCATAACACGTTACCCAACCTCACCACCACTATTCATAACACGTTACCCAACCTCACCACCACTATTCATAACACATTACCCAACCTCACCACCACTATTCATAACACGTTACCCAACCTCACCACCACTATTCATAACACCTTACCCAACCTCACCACCACTATTCATAACACATTACCCAACCTCACCACCACTATTCATAACACATGAACCTTACCACCACTATTCATAACACGTAACCCAACCTCACCACCACTATTCATAACACATTACCCAACCTCACCACCACTATTCAAAACACATTACCCAACCTCACCACCGCTATTCATAACACCTTACCCAACCTCACCACCACTATTCATAACACATTACCCAACCTCACCACCACTATTCATAACACATTACCCAACCTCACCACCACTATTCATAACACGTTACCCAACCTCACCACCGCTATTCATAACTTGTTACCCAAATTCACCACCACTATTCATAACACGTTACCCAACCTCACCACCACTATTCATAACACATTACCCAACCTCACCACCACTATTCATAACACGTTACCCAACCTCACCACGACTATTCATAACACATTACCCAACCTCACCACCACTATTCATAACACGTTACCCAACCTCACCACCACTATTCATAACACATTACCCAACCTCACCACCACTATTCATAACACATTACCCAACCTCACCACCACTATTCATAACTCATTAACCTCACCACCACTATTCATAACACATTACCCAACCCCACCACCGCTATTCATAACACATTACCCAACCTCACCACCACTATTCATAACACATTACCCAACCTCACCACCACTATTCATAACACATTACCCAACCTCACCACCACTATTCATAACACATTAACCTCACCACCACTATTCATAACACGTTACCCAACCTCACCACCACTATTCATAACACATTACCCAACCTCACCACCACTATTCATAACACCTTACCCAACCTCACCACCACTATTCATAACACATTAACCTCACCACCACTATTCATAACACGTTACCCAACCTCACCACCACTATTCATAACACATTACCCAACCTCACCACCGCTATTCATAACACCTTACCCAACCTCACCACCACTATTCATAACACATTACCCAACCTCACCACCACTATTCATAACACCTTACCCAACCTCACCACCACTATTCATAACACGTTACCCAACCTCACCACCACTATTCATAACACATTACCCAACCTCACCACCACTATTCATAACACATTACCCAACCTCACCACCACTATTCATAACACATTACCCAACCTCACCACCACTATTCATAACACATTAACCTCACCACCACTATTCATAACACGTTACCCAACCTCACCACCACTATTCATAACACATTACCCAACCTCACCACCACTATTCATAACACGTTACCCAACCTCACCACCACTATTCATAACACGTTACCCAACCTCACCACCACTATTCATAACACATTACCCAACCTCACCACCACTATTCATAACACATTAACCTCACCACCACTATTCATAACACGTTACCCAACCTCACCACCGCTATTCATAACACATTACCCAACCTCACCACCACTATTCATAACACGTTACCCAACCTCACCACCACTATTCATAACACGTTACCCAACCTCACCACCACTATTCATAACACATTACCCAACCTCACCACCACTATTCATAACACATTAACCTCACCACCACTATTCATAACACGTTACCCAACCTCACCACCGCTATTCATAACACATTACCCAACCTCACCACCACTATTCATAACACGTTACCCAACCTCACCACCACTATTCATAACACATTACCCAACCTCACCACCACTATTCATAACACATTACCCAACCTCACCACCACTATTCATAACACATTACCCAACCTCACCACCACTATTCATAACACGTTACCCAACCTCACCACCGCTATTCATAACACATTACCCAACCTCACCACCACTATTCATAACACGTTACCCAACCTCGCCACCACTATTCATAACACATGAACCTTACCACCACTATTCATAACACGTAACCCAACCTCACCACCACTATTCATAACACATTACCCAACCTCACCACCACTATTCAAAACACATAACCCAACCTCACCACCACTATTCATAACACCTTACCCAACCTCACCCTATTCATAACACGTTACCCAACCTCACCACCACTATTCATAACACATTACCCAACCTCACCACCACTATTCATAACACCTTACCCAACCTCACCACCACTATTAATAACATGTTACCCAACCTCACCACCACTATTCATAACACATTACCCAACCTCACCACCACTATTCATAACTTGTTACCCAACCTCACCACCACTATTCATAACATGTTACCCAACCTCACCACCACTATTCATAACACATTACCCAACATCACCACCACTATTCATAACACGTTACCCAACCTCACCACCACTATTCATAACACATTAACATCACCACCACTATTCATAACACGTTACCCAACCTCACCACCACTATTCATAACACGTTACCCAACCTCACCACCACTATTCATAACACATTACCCAACCTCACCATCACTATTCATAACACATTACCCAACCTCACCACCACTATTCATAACACGTTACCCAACCCCACCACCACTATTCATAACACGTTACCCAACCTCACCACCACTATTCATAACACGTTACCCAACCTCACCACCACTATTCGTAACACATTAACCTCACCACCACTATTCATAACACGTTACCCAACCTCACCACCACTATTCATAACACATTACCCAACCTCACCACCACTATTCATAACACATTACCCAACCTCACCACCACTATTCATAACACATTACCCAACCTCACCACCACTATTCATAACACATTACCCAACCTCACCACCACTATTCATAACACGTTACCCAACCTCACCACCACTATTCATAACACATTACCCAACCTCACCACCACTATTCATAACACGTTACCCAACCTCACCACCACTATTCATAACACATTACCCAACCTCACCACCACTATTCATAACACCTTACCCAACCTCACCACCACTATTAATAACACGTTACCCAACCTCACCACCACTATTCATAACACATTACCCAACCTCACCACCACTATTCATAACACGTTACCCAACCTCACCACCACTATTCATAACACATTACCCAACCGCACCACCGCTATTCATAACTTGTTACCCAACCTCACCACCACTATTCATAACATGTTACCCAACCTCACCACCACTATTCATAACACGTTACCCAACCTCACCACCACTATTCATAACACGTTACCCAACCTCACCACCACTATTCATAACACATTAACCTCACCACCACTATTAATAACACGTTACCCAACCTCACCACCACTATTCATAACACATTAACCTCACCACCACTATTCAAAACACATAACCCAACCTCACCACCACTATTCATAACACCTTACCCAACCTCACCACCACTATTCATAACACCTTACCCAACCTCACCACCACTATTCATAACACATTACCCAACCTCACCACCACTATTCATAACACGTTACCCAACCTCACCACCGCTATTCATAACACATTACCCAACCTCACCACCGCTATTCATAACTTGTTACCCAACATCACCACCACTATTCATAACACATTACCCAACCTCACCACCACTATTCATAACACATTAACCTCACCACCACTATTCATAACACATTACCCAACCTCACCACCACTATTCATAACACATTAACCTCACCACCACTATTCATAACACGTTACCCAACCTCACCACCACTATTCATAACACGTTACCCAACCTCACCACCACTATTCATAACACGTTACCCAACCTCACCACCACTATTCATAACACGTTACCCAACCTCACCACCACTATTCATAACACGTTACCCAACCTCACCACCACTATTTATAACACATTACCCAACCTCACCACCACTATTCATAACACGTTACCCAACCTCACCACCACTATTCATAACACCTTACCCAACCTCACCACCACTATTCATAACACATTACCCAACCTCACCACCACTATTCATAACACATGAACCTTACCACCACTATTCATAACACGTAACCCAACCTCACCACCACTATTCATAACACATTACCCAACCTCACCACCACTATTCAAAACACATTACCCAACCTCACCACCGCTATTCATAACACCTTACCCAACCTCACCACCACTATTCATAACACATTACCCAACCTCACCACCACTATTCATAACACATTACCCAACCTCACCACCACTATTCATAACACGTTACCCAACCTCACCACCGCTATTCATAACTTGTTACCCAAATTCACCACCACTATTCATAACACGTTACCCAACCTCACCACCACTATTCATAACACATTACCCAACCTCACCACCACTATTCATAACACGTTACCCAACCTCACCACGACTATTCATAACACATTACCCAACCTCACCACCACTATTCATAACACGTTACCCAACCTCACCACCACTATTCATAACACATTACCCAACCTCACCACCACTATTCATAACACATTACCCAACCTCACCACCACTATTCATAACACATTAACCTCACCACCACTATTCATAACACATTACCCAACCCCACCACCGCTATTCATAACACATTACCCAACCTCACCACCACTATTCATAACACATTACCCAACCTCACCACCACTATTCATAACACATTACCCAACCTCACCACCACTATTCATAACACATTAACCTCACCACCACTATTCATAACACGTTACCCAACCTCACCACCACTATTCATAACACATTACCCAACCTCACCACCACTATTCATAACACCTTACCCAACCTCACCACCACTATTCATAACACATTAACCTCACCACCACTATTCATAACACGTTACCCAACCTCACCACCACTATTCATAACACATTACCCAACCTCACCACCGCTATTCATAACACCTTACCCAACCTCACCACCACTATTCATAACACATTACCCAACCTCACCACCACTATTCATAACACCTTACCCAACCTCACCACCACTATTCATAACACGTTACCCAACCTCACCACCACTATTCATAACACATTACCCAACCTCACCACCACTATTCATAACACATTACCCAACCTCACCACCACTATTCATAACACATTACCCAACCTCACCACCACTATTCATAACACATTAACCTCACCACCACTATTCATAACACGTTACCCAACCTCACCACCACTATTCATAACACATTACCCAACCTCACCACCACTATTCATAACACGTTACCCAACCTCACCACCACTATTCATAACACGTTACCCAACCTCACCACCACTATTCATAACACATTACCCAACCTCACCACCACTATTCATAACACATTAACCTCACCACCACTATTCATAACACGTTACCCAACCTCACCACCACTATTCATAACACGTTACCCAACCTCACCACCACTATTCATAACACGTTACCCAACCTCACCACCACTATTCATAACACGTTACCCAACCTCACCACCGCTATTCATAACACATTACCCAACCTCACCACCGCTATTCATAACACATTACCCAACCTCACCACCGCTATTCATAACACATTACCCAACCTCACCACCACTATTCATAACACATTACCCAACCTCACCACCACTATTCATAACACATTAACCTCACCACCACTATTCATAACACGTTACCCAACCTCACCACCACTATTCATAACACGTTACCCAACCTCACCACCACTATTCATAACACGTTACCCAACCTCACCACCACTATTCATAACACGTTACCCAACCTCACCACCACTATTCATAACACATTACCCAACCTCACCACCACTATTCATAACACATTAACCTCACCACCACTATTCATAACACGTTACCCAACCTCACCACCACTATTCATAACACGTTACCCAACCTCACCACCACTATTCATAACACGTTACCCAACCTCACCACCACTATTCATAACACATTACCCAACCTCACCACCACTATTCATAACACATTACCCAACCTCACCACCACTATTCATAACACATTACCCAACCTCACCACCACTATTCATAACACGTTACCCAACCTCACCACCGCTATTCATAACACATTACCCAACCTCACCACCACTATTCATAACACGTTACCCAACCTCACCACCACTATTCATAACACGTTACCCAACCTCACCATCGCTATTCATAACACATTACCCAACCTCACCATCGCTATTCATAACACGTTACCCAACCTCACCACCACTATTCATAACACATTAACCTCACCACCACTATTCATAACACGTTACCCAACCTCACCACCGCTATTCATAACACGTTACCCAACCTCACCACCACTATTCATAACACATTAACCTCACCACCACTATTCATAACACATTACCCAACCTCACCACCACTATTCATAACACGTTACCCAACCTCACCACCACTATTCACTAGTAGCCTACACCTGAAGATGAACATTGTTAGATTGGCTATCAATATGAGGCTCAGGATGTTAACAGCAGCTAATTGCTATTAAAGTTGTGCTGAGTAGACAGGAACTTGCTTTTCTTTTCTCTGGCTGTTGAAACACAGGCAGTAAATTGAAGAAAGGGGAAATGTTTTATGTCCAGTCAAACGGACAGTGTGTGAGAAAGGAGGAGTGCAATTACCTGTTTCTGGTGGAGAGACATAAAGCAGACGGAGACAAAAGCATGGGACATAAAAATGGGGAAGAATTTACATAGTAAAACACACTCACTC
>NW_026602137.1:5000-24442 GCF_029448725.1 Salvelinus fontinalis | reverse complement strand
GTGTGTGTGTGTGTGTGTGTGTGTGTGTGTGTGTGTGTGCGTGTGTGCGTGTGTGTGTGTGTGGTTAGGTGTATCTCAAGCGGAGTGTGACGCATTCAGAGGTAGGCAGCTTCCATAACTGTGTGCTTCTGGCAGAGGGCCAGCCACCTGTGAGGGGGTCTTGTATGGCTGGTCCTGGAGGGGCCTCTGAAAGCACAGCGCTGTCAGGGTACACAGAGCCTGCAGCCGGGCACACACACAGATGTGAGCATGTGCACACACACACACACACACACACACACACACACACACACACACACACACACACACACACACACACACACACACACACACACACACACACACACACACACACACACACACACACACATGCTCACAGAGCCTGCAGCTTGGATAAGATTATGAAAAGTGCCTTCAGAGAACTGAGGGAGCTGCCTTCTGCACTTTAATTAGTGGTGTGTGTGTGTGTGTGTCTGTGTGTGTGTCTGTGTGTGTGTGTGTGTGTGTGTGTGTGTGTGTGTGTGGTGTGTGTGTGTGTGTGTGTGTGTGTGTGTGTGTGTGTGTGTGTGCGCGGGCGCGTGCCTTTGTCCGTCCATCCGCCTGTCCATGTTTACAATTCAGAATGTCTCTGAGATTTTTTATATACAATATGCCCGCTTCCATTGAACATATTTGATATATGTGTGTGTGCGTGTGCGTGTGCGTGTGTGTGTGTGTGTTTGCGTTTGCTTCATGTTTAGTTTTATTCGTACAAGGAGATAAATTGAAGGTACAAACCCACAATGGTTCCTTTCCTTTTTTTAGGAAAACATAACAGCTGGTATTTTCCCCTCTTCAAAGACTTGGTTTGGGTCTCTCTCTCTCTCTGTGGAGATCCCCACTGTGAATCCAGCTTAAATGCTTTTCCATCTCACAACCTCCTCGCCAAGCCTCCACTGAGTCACTGAGCCCAGCGATTGACTGAACCTTGAAGAAGGCTCTAGAGTCTAAAGAGTATACAGTAGCTTATTACACTACAAAGAGGAGGCTGCTTTGACGTTACGGATGCTAAATATGAGATGATCATCTCTCTCTCTCTCTCTCTCTCTCTCTCTCTCTCTCTCTCTCTCTCTCTCTTCTCTCCTTCTCTCCCTCTCTCTCCCTCTCTCTCTCTCTCTCCTCTCCTCTCTCTCTCTCTCCTCTCTCTCTCCTCTCCTCTCTCTCTCCTCTCTCTCTCAACTAATAATTATAGTTATTCAAAGTAGACTCACACTCAGAGGAACTTTATTTTTCTTAAGGGATCTTCATTTGTGGTGAATGCCAATGTCAACAGCTATGTGCAACATCAGTCCCGCGATTCAGATAATGCAATAATAACTGTACTTTTACATGAATCACTGTCATGCATGTCTACTGACTGTAACAAAAATCATTTCAAAAGTATTCCTCAAATGACTGGTTAATCAACCAACTGTTTACTGCTGTATAATCTAGGAGCACCGAGCCGTCGTTACTTCACCCCTTCCTGGCAGTGTGTGTGAATCATCACATCTCCACTAGCTGTAAGTGTTTTACTGGAAGACAGAGTAGGGGTACTGATCTAGGATCAGTTGAGCCTTTAATGTCATAATGAATAAGACGGTGGACCTGAGCCTAGATCAGCATTCCTACTGTGAGACATTTTGCAGCCCATGTGCTACTTGGCTAGGTTATCGCTAGCATCTGCACCTGTGGGCCATAGAGACTTACTGGCTGCCGAGCTGGGCCTGTGTACTGTGTGTGTATGTGTGTGTTGTGTGCGTGCGTGCGTGCGTGCATGCGTGCATGCGTGCGTGCATGCGTGTGTGTGTGTGTGTGTGTGTGTGTGTGTGTGCGTGTGTGTGTGTGTGCATGTGTTTGTGTGTGTCCTCCCTACCTCCGTCCCTGCTGTCCCAGACCCAGTCCCAGAGCAGTACCGGTATGTTTGTAGTGCATTAGAATGGACCTGCAGCAACAGGCAGCAGGTGTCTTTTATCCCCACTGAATACAGCTGGGCCCAGCTTGTTGATATTGGGCTTCAGGAGGGGAGGAGCAGCCTGCTATAGCCTGTTCAATGTTCCCTCATTCCCCCCCAGTCCCAATCCCCTCTTCTCTCTCCAAATCCCTACTTTACTTAGTGTGAGAGGGGCTGAGGGGAGGAAGCTTTCTCTGAAGTGTGTGTTGGGGAGGGAATGTGTGTGTGTGTGTGTGCCATTCATATAGCCCCTCACTCTATGTGTCTAAAATTCTGACTGGTTAGTTCTGAGCACGTTAGGGTCAAAGGTCATTCGGTGTGCAGGTGTTAGATGAAAACAGACTCTTGTCGATCCTCTTCTGACCTCCTATTTCTACCACAGTCACCTACTGATTTACCCAGTGGCCTGGGACTATTGTGAACATGTACACTAAACTGATGCATGTAAATATGATATTTTGTATTTTTGGTATTTTATTCTGTATATATACAGTATTTACTTTCCCACTTATCAGTAGTATTTAAATTCACCACTGAAACATAAATCATCAGACAAATCAAGACAATAATAACAATCCGTGTCGTACCAACAGACGGCCTGAAAGCAGGACGTCTCATCTGGTTGACTCCAGACATCTATAGCTTCTCCGAATAGAAACACCTTCTCCCTGCTGTGTTTGATGTGAGGGTGTCTATCTCTTCCATCACACTGCAGGGTCAGACCTGTTTAAAGACGAATCAGACGAACACATCATTCACATCCTCCACAGCATAGACAGATACAGGTTTACATCCCAAATGGCACCCTGTTCCCTATGTAGGGCACTACTTTTGACCGCAACCCATCAGGCTCTGGTTAAAAGTAGTGCCCTAGGTAGGAAATAGGGTTCCATTTTGGGATACAGCCATAGACAGCAATGTATCCTAACCTCGTAGCATCACCTGCTCATTTGACAGGTATGAGAGGTCAAACTGGTTTTACCGGTCCCGTTGTGGTCTTGCGTGGCTCAGTTGATAAGAGAGCAGCAATATCAACGCCAAGGTTATAGGTTCACTGCCCTCAGGGGTCACGTATGATATTATGGTGAGGTTCTTCATTACATGGATGGCTTTAAAAAGGGTCTGAGCAGCCACCAGTTCAGTCCACACTCTCCTGAAGCGCAGGTATGTTGTACGGTGGTGTGTATTTAGGATCGGAGGGCATCGGTTGCTCACGAACATCGAAGATCCAAATGAAGAGTGGTGTCCTCTCGGTAGGAAACGTCTCCACGGTATTAAGTACAGTTGATGTCCCGGTTATCTTCACGGGTGGTAGACATCACTGGATCCGCTGTGTGAGTCATAGAGGAATGAAATGAAATAGTGTCTCATTACAGAAACATCAGGACAGGTCTCGTACTGTAGAGCTTAATACTGACCTGAGACACACACTTTTAATGCCAAACTTTCTCCACAAATCATGCATGGATGCCAACGGGAGTTTTTGAAGTGAAGGTTTGAGATTCTCTCAAGTCAGGATTTAGCCGTTAATGTCTGGATCTGGCTGTGGTAGATTCAATCTATTTCCCTAGAAGAGGTGTTTAACACCATGTAACACCATTGTTACACCATGCAACACCATGTAGTCTACAACAGATGTGATGTCGTATTGGGCTCCGGAGTGGCGCAGCGGTCTAAGGCACTGCATCTCCGTGCTAGAGGCATCACTACAGACACCCTGGTTCGAATCCAGTCTGTATCACAACCAGCCGTGATTGGGAGTCCCATAGGCCATCATTGTAAATAAGAATATGTTCTTAACTGACTTGCCAAGTTACATATTTAAAAAATATTAATACATTTCAAAATATGATGTCAGTAAACATCAGTTCCAGGGGCTTTAGTGAACAACAACAACATTGCAGTATGATGAAATACAACACATAGAATCTTTTGCGGCAGACAGAATTGTAACGGTCCTGACCTGTTTTATGTTGTTTTTTATGTGTTTATGGTCAGGGCATGTGTTTTGGGTGGGCAGTCTATGTTTTCTGTTTCTGTGTTGGTTTTGGGTTGCCTGGTATGGCTCTTAATTAGAGGCAGGTGTTTGGCGTTCCTCTAATTAAGAGTCATATTTAGGTAGGCGTTGTCACAGTGTTCGTTGTGGGTGATTGTCTTCCGTGTCTGTATGTTATTTCGTACCACACGGGACTGTTTCGGTTTATGTAGTCTGTTTCCTATTCGTGCGTTCTTCGTGTCTATGTAAGTTCTCATGTTTAGGTCAGTCTACGTCGTTTGTTATTTTGTATCATTTCAAGTGTAGTTCGTGTTCGTTTTTCGTGTTGCCATCATCATCGTGTTAAATAAAAAGATGGCTTATTTCCCTGAAGCTGCATTTTGGTCTGATGATCCTTCTCTCCTCTCCTCGTCTGAGGATGAGGAGAGCGACAGCCGTTACAAGAATAAACGTTTGTGAAACGGAGAGTTCCACGATACAGCGATCTCAAAATGAATGATGAAACCTAACTACAGTACTCTGAACAGTAACGATCTGATCCGGCACACACCAATCACGTGAAAGACTTGGAAAACACCTCTGAACATAACGTATCTACTGTAAAGTGAAGTATACGCCGTAACATGTCCATTGGACAGTAATGAACCTGAAGTATCTGAGATTAGATCGAGCAGTCTGAAGCCCCCAGTACAGCACCGGGGATTTCCCCTCCACAGCGTTGTGTTTGAACATGACACCCCGTGTCTTTGAATCCTGTATTAATGCATGGCTGAGGGATCATTCAGATCAGGCCCCAGATCATTTCCTGTGGAGTGTGTGGGGTGGGAGGGGGGGGGGGGGGTATATTTAGTGTAGTTTCCACACAGATGGAAGCCCCAAACCTCAGCCTTTTTCTTTATTTGTAATGTTTTACTAGCGCTAGTTAAATGGTACACACCGATTGAAATATGCCTTTGATAAAAGATGAGGAATTGATTTACGGGCCGACTTTTATCATCGCTCTCTCATAACCAAGCCCTGTGCCCCCAGGTCTATCTCTTTCACCCCCTCCCCTCTCTCCTGTGGTGGAGACATTTTGGAAGGAGGGGGGAAACCACCTGCTTTGATTTATGGACCCGGGCCTCCTCCTGGATTGGGACGGATGGTGTGAGTCTAGCCTGGGACAGTAGAGCAACATCCTCCTGGCCTTCATTGCTAGCGTTAGCCATTATAAAGTCTTGTCACGGTGCTGGGGTCACTCAGTATTTTGAGAGTTAGTAGCATGTAGCGTAAATGCTACATTTATGGCGTAAATCCAAACTTTTTTCTTAATTCTTTCATTTGGGTTGTGGTAACCACATCCACCTGTCATCATGCCCACAACCTTCATCATACATCAGCTATTGATGTGGAAAGGTGTGAGGAGGTGGGGAGGTGAGAAGATACTGAGCCTACTGTCAAGCTAGGAATGATGAAAACCACAGCTTTACTTTCTTAATGATTGCTAGGTCCTCTCTGCTCCTCTCTGTTCCTCTCAACTCCTCTCTGTTCCTCTCCGTTCCGCTCTCCTCCTATCTGTTCCTCTCTGTTCCTCTCTACTCCTCTCTGGTCCTCTCTGTTCTCTCTACTCCTCTCTGTTCCTCTCCATTCCTCTCTCCTCCTCTCTGTTCCTCTCTGTTCCTCTCTGTTCCTCTCTGTTCCTCTCCATTCCTCTCTCCTCCTCTCTGTTCCTCTCTGTTCCTCTCCATTCCTCTCTCCTCCTATCTGTTCCTCTCTGTTCCTCTCTACTCCTCCATGCTCCTCTCTGTTCCTCTCTGTTCCTCTCTACTCCTCTCTGCTCCTCTCCGTTCCTCTCTCCTCCTATCTGTTCCTCTCTGTTCCTCTCTACTCCTCTCTGTTCCTCTCTGTTCCTCTCTGTTCTTCTCTTCTCCTCTCTACTCCTCTCTCCTCCTATCTGTTCTTCTCTGTTCTTCTGTTCCTCTCTACTCCTCTCTGTCCCCTCTGTTCCTCTCTACTCCTCTCTGGTCCTCTCTGTTCCTCTTTTCTCCTCTCTGTTCCTCTCTTCCTCTCTACTCCTCTCTACCCCTCTCTGGTTCTTTCTGGTCCTCTCTGGGATCTGCATTCGAAGCTAATTCTCTCAGGGCCTCAAGGCAGCTCCCATTGTTTCACCCCCTGTACTATCTCGACACCCACCAACTAGAAGAGAGGCACGCCGTACCACACTCTACCGCAATAAACCCTGGGATAGATCTGTGATCCTGCCACCGATAGGCAACGGCAGCGCCACACATTCATTAAGCTGAGAATTAAAGCAGACACATCAAAGAGTCAGAGGGGAGAGGCAGCATGGAGACGTGACACGGGGAGATAGGGGGAGGAGAGAGGGAGGAGGCAGGGAGAGAGGGGAGAGGGATCGAAAGGGAGAGAGGGGAGAGGGAGTGCTGGGGAGAGAGAATGCATGGGGAGGGGGACACAGGGAAAGGGGGAGTCGAGAATGAAAGAGAGACGGAGACGGTGAAAGAGAGAGGGTACAAAGCCTCATTTACGCAATCCCTAAACGTGACAGAAACGAATCCAAATCAATATCTGTGAGTAGAGCATTGTTACCATGCTGGCGTAGCGGAAGCTGTTAGCTGATGATGAAAGCTTCAAAGCGGTTCACTACAGATGAAATTAGAATGTCTTTTACATCATGGGAAATAATTAGAAAAATCGGGCCAACTGGATATTTGACGTAGATTCTTTGCTATGGAACATCATGGTCTTGTTGGGAACCGGCTACACTTGAAGTAAGTGGTACCGATCGTTTATTTTGGCACCAGAAAAAGGACATTATGTATAAAAACTGTCAACGATATGACCTGAATGACAAGTCATTGTACCTGCCAAAAGAAACCACCCCAAAATACACAACACTAGTACCAGTCACTCTCTACCCTCTGGAACAACACCCACACACACCCACACACCCACACAGACAAACACACACACACACACACACACATACGTACGTGCACAGACACACACACACCCACACACACATACGTGCACAGACACAGACACACACACACACACCCACACACACATACGTGCACAGACACAGACACAGACACACACACACACACCCACACACACCCCCACACACACCCCCACACACACACACACACACACACACACACACACACACACACACACACACACACACACACATACGTACACACACACACACATACGTGCACACACACACACACACACACACACACACACACACACACACACACACACACACATACGTACACAGACATGCACACACACACACACACATACGTACGTGCACAGACACACACCCACACACACATACGTGCACAGACACAGACACACACACACAGACACACACACACATACGTGCACAGACACACACACATACACACACACACACACACACACACACACACATACGTACGTACGTGCACAGACACACACACACACACCCACACACACACACACACACACATACGTACACAGACACACACACACACACACACACACACACACACACACACACACACATACGTACGTGCACAGACACACACACACACACACCCACACACACACACACACATACGTACACAGACACACACACACACACACACACACACACACACATACGTACGTACGTGCACAGACACAGACACACACACACACACACACACACACACACACACACACACACACACACATACGTACACAGACACACACACACACACACACACACACACACACACACACACACACACACACACACATATATGTACGTGCACAGACACACACACACACACACACACACACACACACACAAACAGAAGATCTGGAATGTAGATTTGGTCTCAACCATAGCTACATCATCAGTCTATTACTATTCTCCACAGCACACAGCTTTTACATAGACATGCATCACATCTATGGACCCCATCCATGGACCTCACAGCGCTTTTCACATACCGTCCAACCCAGACCATAACTACAGTGTATCAGTAACCAGGCTAGCGCTGTACAGCTCGGCACGACTCGGCTCAGTAAGGGGAAACATGGTACAGGTGTTTTCCAGGAAGAACGAGACTCTGTATCTGTTCTCCCATCAGACTGTACGGTAACCTAACAGTAACTGGTTGACCCACGGGAGTTGCTTTGTCTCTATAGATCATCTCTGTTTATTTCTCTGTCCAGGGTGGAACGTTTCAGGCCGATCCCTTGGGTTCCTCTGATAGTGTTTTATCATTCAGAGATTCTTTGAGAGATCCTCAGATGTTCTCGGTGATTGGGAAGACTCTCTACATGACACGCTCCGCACGAATCACAAGCCTCCAGCCTCCCCAAGCCCATCCAGGATCTCCTGTCCTGTCTCTCCTGTCTCCTGCTCAATCTACACATCTACACAACCAGGGACCTTCTAGGTTCAGATCTTGACGACGGTGAGTTTAAAAAGGGTGTGTGTGAGCATGTGTGTGTGGGCATGTGTGTGTGCACGTGTGTGTGTGTGTGTGTGTGTGTGTGTGTGTGTGTGTGTGTGTGTGTGTGTGTGTGTGTGTGTGTGTGCATGTGTGTGTGCACGTGTGTGTGTGTGTGGAAGAGTTCGAGGGCGATGTTTGTGGACCTACAGCGGTCTGCCTGATTGCATCGCCACACAAGCGTGGCTTCAAAGCGTCCGCCCGTCCGTTCCCCCACCGCCCAGTTTCAGCAGATAAGACCAGTCAGACCACGGTTCAGTTAGCGGACAGGATGACTACAGAGGGGTCAGCGTTAGTGCCATCTGCTTCCCGCTCCCTCTGTGTACCAGATACATCAACAAACTCTGTGTGTGTGTGTGTGTGTGTGTGTGTGTGTGTGTGTGTGTGTGTGTGTGTGTGTGTGTGTGTGTGTGTGTGTGTGTGTGTGTGTGTGTGTGTGTACTATCAAAACAGACCGTCCATCCTGCCTATGGACCATACTGTATTGTATGATCAGGCTATAGTGTTTATATATGAGCATATGCTGTGTAATAAATCAGGGGAATGTTTAGAAATATTTGTCTGGGTGTTTCTATGTGTTTTAAAGGGGAGGTGTTTAGAAACATGTTTGTCCGGGTGTTTCTATGGGTTTTAAAGGGGAGGTGTTTAGAAACATGTTTGTCTGGGTGTTTCTATGGGTTTTAAAGGGGAGGTGTTTAGAAACATGTTTGTCTGGGTGTTTCTATGTGTTTTAAAGGGGAGGTGTTTAGAAACATGTTTGTCTGGGTGTTTCTATGGGTTTTTAAGGGGAGGTGTTTAGAAACATGTTTGTCTGGGTGTTTCTATGTGTTTTAAAGGGGAGGTGTTTAGAAACATGTTTGTCTGGGTGTTTCTATGTGTTTTAAATGGGAGGTGTTTAGAAACATGTTTGTCTGGGTGTTTCTATGTGTTTTAAAGGGGAGGTGTTTAGAAACATGTTTGTCTGGGTGTTTCTATGTGTTTTAAAGGGGAGGTGTTTAGAAACATGTTTGTCTGGGTGTTTCTATGTGTTTTAAAGGGGAGGTGTTTAGAAACACGTTTGTCTGGGTGTTTCTATGTGTTTTTAAGGGGAGGTGTTTAGAAACATGTTTGTCTGGGTGTTTCTATGGGTTTTAAAGGGGAGGTGTTTAGAAACATGTTTGTCTGGGTGTTTCTATGGGTTTTAAAGGGGAAGTGTTTAGAAACATGTTTGTCCAGGTGATTCTATGTGTTTTAAAGGGGATGTGTTTAGAAACATGTTTGTCTGGGTGTTTCTATGGGTTTTAAAGGGGACGTGTTTAGAAACATGTTTGTCTGGGTGTTTCTATAGGTTTTAAAGGGGAGGCGTTTAGGAACATGTTTGTCTGGGTGTTTCTATGTGTTTTAAAGGGGAGGTGTTTAGAAACATGTTTGTCTGGGTGTTTTTATGTGTTTTTAAGGGGAGGTGTTTAGAAACATGTTTGTCTGGGTGTTTCTATAGGTTTTAAAGGGGAGGTGTTTAGAAACATGTTTGTCTGGGTGTTTCTATGTGTTTTAAAGGGGAGGTGTTTAGAAACATGTTTGTCTGGGTGTTTCTATGTGTTTTTAAGGGGAGGTGTTTAGAAACATGTTTGTCTGGGTGTTTCTATGGGTTTTAAAGGGGAGGTGTTTAGAAACATGTTTGTCTGGGTGTTTCTATGGGTTTTAAAGGGGAAGTGTTTAGAAACATGTTTGTCCAGGTGATTCTATGTGTTTTAAAGGGGATGTGTTTAGAAACATGTTTGTCTGGGTGTTTCTATGGGTTTTAAAGGGGAGGTGTTTAGAAACATGTTTGTCTGGGTGTTTCTATAGGTTTTAAAGGGGAGGTGTTTAGGAACATGTTTGTCTGGGTGTTTCTATGTGTTTTAAAGGGGAGGTGTTTAGAAACATGTTTGTCTGGGTGTTTTTATGTGTTTTTAAGGGGAGGTGTTTAGAAACATGTTTGTCTGGGTGTTTCTATAGGTTTTAAAGGGGAGGTGTTTAGAAACATGTTTGTCTGGGTGTTTCTATGGGTTTTAAAGGGGAGGTGTTTAGAAACATGTTTGTCTGGGTGTTTCTATGTGTTTTAAAGGGGAGGTGTTTAGGAACATGTTTGTCTGGGTGTTTCTATGGGTTTTAAAGGGGAGGTGTTTAGAAACATGTTTGTCTGGGTGTTTCTATGGGTTTTAAAGGGGAGGTCATCAGTTGAATGGAGAATGTTTGAATGTTTGTTCTCCTTGTTGTATTGTGTGTTGTATTGTGCATCAGCTGTGAGTGACTGGGACTTTGATGCGGTAGGGAGGTCAGTTGCCAGAACTCAACATTTGCTCATTCAGTACACACGATTCCATTCGGCGCATAAACACACACACACACACACACACACGCGCGCACACACGCACACACACACGCTGTAATGTATGACCTGACAGGTATGATTTCAAAGGCAACTGGAATGGCGACCCTGTGACCCGCTCCGTGTTTACGGTCTGTATTGACGGCTTGCTGAAAGAGGGTCGCCCTCAGATGACATCACATTCCGCCGTGTCGCTAGTTGCTAGCAGATTGACACGTGCAACACTACCCCGCTAAGCCACTCTAGCCATTCCTAGAGTTAAAGGGACTTGTGAATACTTTGTAAACCAACTCTGTCAATTCTTTAAAAAAGGCGGAATGGTGAATGGTGAAGCCTGGCATGGAGTCCTCCCCTCCCCTTCCCAGACCTCTCTATCCACTCCCCTCTAGACTGTGGCTCCTCAACCTTTGAACCCTACACATCAGTACTGTGTCAGCACCTGCCAAAGATCCTGTATCACCTGTAAGAGATAGAGATAGTATATCATACCGTGCAGACGGCCAGGCAGGCCAAGCCCTCTGGGCTGGAGCGTTAGTTCAGTGTGAGACGTCTCTCTCTCTCTCTCTCTCTCACTCTCTCACGCAAAGCCTTTTCATTCATTCATTCTCTCTCTCTCTCTCTCTCTCTCTCTCTCTCTCTCTCTCTCTCTCTCTCTCTCTCTCTCTCTCTCTCTCTCTCGCTCTCTCCCATTCTCTCTCTCTCTCTCCCATTCTCTCTCTCTCTCATTCTCTCTCTCCCATTCGCTCTCTCTCTCTCGCTCTCTCTCTCTCTCTCTCTCTCTCTCCCACTGTCTCTCTCTCTCTCCCTCTCCCTCCCCCGTTCTATCTATGTCTCCAACTCCCTCTCTCTAGCTCTCTTCCCTTCCCCTCTTTCTCCCCCTTCCCCCCTTCTCTCCCCTCTCTCTCTCTCTTTCTATCCACCCCCTCTCTCTCCCTCTGTAAATCATAATGCTAGGTTGACTCCTCCACCTCTCCTACCTCCCTGGCTGCTTACAGAGATTATCAAGACAATCATCAGATAATGACTATCATCTGGATTCATGCTTAATTAAACAGAGGCTTTCCAACCGATCCTAACAACACACCGCTCTTTCTTCTGTCTTCAATCACCTCCGACCACAAAGAGCAGCTCCAGGGTGACTTGAGGTACTTTCAGAAAGGTACTTTCCATTTTTCGGTGTAGGGCAGGTATTAGGTAAGACCTCAGGCATGTTTAACAGGTAGGGCCCCCCGGAATTAATGAGGTGGAAGGATCATACTAAATATGCCAATTACATCTGAGTGCGGTAGGAACTGTTTGATAGATTCATTTGTTTCCCTTTGGAACAACGCATTTGGGTTTTTTTGTCCCTGAATTCAATAAATAATCAACGTTATATGCTCAATTTCTTGCATCCTACAACTTGGATATCAAAACTCATTTGACTGTCTAGCAATTCCATGAAAAAAATACACATTTTTGCAGCATAGCTGTACAACTGGATACAGACTACAGTCACAAAGGCAAGGTGATTCGTTCCCTGTCTTTCACTGTCTTTCACTTTCACTGAGGAAACTGTCACGTAGGACCTCAAAGAGCCAAAGACAACACACGACTCCGCTTGTTGCACAAGTACCAGTTACACAATACCTGTTTAATAACCTCTTTCAGCTAGGGGGCACTATTTTTATGTTTGGAAAAATAACGTTCCCAAGGTAAACGGACTATTTCTCAGGCCCAGATGCTAGAATATGCATATAATTGACAGATTAGGATAGAAAACACTCAAAAATTTCCAAAACTGTCAAAATATTGTCTGTGAGTATAACAGAACTGATTTTGCAGGCGAAAACCTGAGGAAATCCAACCCGGAAGTGCCTTTTATTTGGAAAAATCCCTGTTTCATTGCTTGCCCATCCTCCATTTAAAGGGGTATCAACCAGATTCCTTTTCCAGTGGCTTCCTCAGGCTGTGACCAGGCTTTAGACATAGTTTCAAGCTTTTATTTTGAAAAATGAGTGAGATTTATCAAAACGCGTCAGGTGTCCTTTGATTAGTTCATGCGCTGGAGAGTTGTAGCTCAACATTTTCTTTCTCTGTAGTATTGAATAGTTTACCGTCCGGTTGAAATATGATCAATTATGTATGTTAAAAACAACCTGAGGATTGATTATAAAAAACGTTTGACATGTTTCTACGAACATTACGGATACTTTTTGGAATTTTCGTCTGCCCTTCAGGACCGACACGAGCCTGTTGTTTTCTGAACATAACGCTCAAACCAAATGGAGGTTTTTGGTTATAAAAATAATCTTTATCGAACAAAAAGAACATTTATTGTGTAACTGGGAGTCTCGTGAGTGCAAACATCCGAAGATCATCAAAGGTAAGCGATTAATTGTATTGATTTTCTGACTTTCGTGACCAAGCTAATTTGTGGCTAGCTGTTCTTACTGTTTTGTCTAGTGATTGATAAACTCACAAACGCTTGGATTGCTTTCGCTGTAAAGCATATTTTCAAAATCTGACATGATAGATGGATTAACAACAAGCTAAGCTGTGTTTTTGTATATTTCACTTGTGATTTCATGATTATAAATATTATTAGTATCTTTTTGAATTTGGCGATCTGCAATTCAGCGGTTGTTTACGAAAATGATCCCGCTAAAGGGATCCGTGCGTCAAGAATTAAACAATACCAGTTACACAATACCTGTTAAAACAAACTAGTGATTTATGTGTATGAATACAATTACTAACTCCTGGTTTGAATAGGTGTCACGTTCCTGACCTATTTATGTTAGTTTTGTGTGTTAGTTGGTCAGGACGTGAGGTTGGGTGGGCATTCTATGTTATCTGTTTCTATGTTGGTTTTGGTTTGCCTGGTATGGCTCTTGATTAGAGGCAGGTGGTTTGCGTTTGCCTCTAATTAAGAGTCATATTTAGGTAGGGCATTCTCACTGTTTGTTTGTGGGTGATTGTCTCCTGTGTCAGTATGTTTGTTTGTACCACACTGGACTGTAGCGTTTGTTTGTTTCGTTTTCGTTTCGATGTCGTCTGTTTCCTGTACGTAAGTTTATGTTTAGTTATATAAGTTTATGTTCAGGTTTCGTCAACGTCGTTTTCTTATTTTGTAGTTTTGAAAGTGTTTTGTTTCGTTTCGTGTTTTGCCATCATCGTTGTTAATAAAGATGGCTTATTTCCCAAAGCCTGCGTTTTGGTCTGAAGATCCTTCTCTCCTCACCTCATCAGAGGATGAGGAGAGCACAAGCCGTTACAATAGGAGAGTGGTACCACAAATGTTTTAGATCGTATTTCTAGGAGTGCACGGGCAGGAGGGGAGAGATGGAAATTATCCTCGCCCTGCAGTCACGCCCTGACCATAGAGAGCTGTTTATTCTCTATGTTGGTTGGGGCGTGACAGTGACTAGGGTGGGTTATCTAGGTGATTAATGATTTATGTTGGCCTGGTATGGTTCCCAATCAGAGGCAGCTGTTTCTCGTTGTCTCTGATTGGGGATCATAGTTAGGCAAACATTTCCCAATTGTGCTTTGTGGGATCTTGACTATGTATAGTTGCCTGTGAGCGTTATTGTAGCTTCACGTTTCGGTTTGTTCGTTTGTTTTGTTTTGCTTTGAGGTTCTCATAGCAATAAAGATGTGGAACCCAGATCACGCTGCGCTTTGGTCCAGTTGTTATGACGATCGTGACACCTGCAGTAATCATGTTTTGTTTGGAAAAGTCTCTCTTCTATTATAAGTAATGAGAAACAAATTGAGCATTTTTTCCCTTCAACCACGGGATTCCCTAATCTAAACTCCACCCCTGGCACAGTCAGAGAGAGAGAGAGAGAGAGAGAAGGAAAAGAACTGTATGTTGCGAGTGGTTTCAGACACAGATTGAGGGACTCCATCCCTGGCTTGGCAGAGATACAGAGATACAGAGATACAGAGATGGGGAGAAGTGACGAGAGAGAAAAGAGAGAGAGAATGCATGAGAGAACAAGAGAGGGAGAGGTAGAGAGAGAGAGGGAGAGGTAGAGAGAGAGAGGGAAAGAGAGAGAACAAGAGAGGGAGAGAGAGAACAAGAGAGGGAGAGGTAGAGAGGGAAAGAGCGAAAGAGAGAGAGATAGAGAGAGATAGCATTGGCTCCTGGCATGGGAACCACAACATGAATAAATCACTTTATAATCCTTGTCACCACAAGAAGAACGAAAAAATATTAAACAGAGTCAATCATATGGCTGGGAGAGGGAGAGAGAGAGAGAGAGAGAGAGAGAAGCACAATCACCAGATGGTGACAAGGTAGTATGGGTTGGACCTCCATCACTCGGTGACGTCATCGCCGTTGTTATCATCCTTCCACAGACGCCACAGTAACACAAGTAGATTGGGGGCCAATGACTTTCAACGGGAGATAATGACTGATTCAGCAAGTGATGTAGTCGAGTCAGTTAACCTCAAGCCCAAATCGAGTCCGCTGTGCTTGAGTCCGGGTCACCAATGGGTGACGCATTCTCTCTCTCTCTCTCTCTCTCTCTCTCTCTCTCTCTCTCTCTCTCTCTCTCTCTCTCTCTCTCTCTCTCTCTCTCTCTCTCTCATAGTACAAAAGGGAAAATAAATAAACATAAATATGGGTTGTATTTACAGTGGTGTTTGTTCTTCACTGGTTGCCCTTTTCTTGTGGCAACAGGTCACAAATCTTGCTGCTGTGATTGCACACTGTGGTATTTCCCAATAGATATGGGAGTTTATCCAAATTGGGTTTGTTTTCTAATTCTTTGTGGGTCTGTGTAATCTGAGGGAAAAATGTGTCTCTAATATGGTCATACATTTGGCAGGAGGTTAGGAAGTGCAGCTCAGTTTCCACCTCATTTTGTGGGCAGTGTGCACATAGCCTATCTTCCCTTGAAAGCCAGATCTGCCTATGGCGTCAGGTATTCTGCCACAGTGTACTCTCTGTTTAGGGCCAAACAGCATTCTAGTTTGCTATGTTTTTTTGTTAATACTTTCCAATGTGTCATGTAATTGTCTTTTTGTTGGCTCTAATTGTGTTGCTGTCCTGGGGCTCTGTGGGGTCTGTTTGTGTTTGTGAACAGAGCTATTGGATCAGCTTGCTTAGGGGGCTCTTCTCCATGTTCATCTCTCTGTAGGTGATGGCTTTGTTATGGAAGGTTTGGGAATCGCTTCCTTTTAGATGGTTGTGGAATTTAACAGCTATTTTCTGGATTTCGATAATTAGCGGGTATCGGCATAATTCTTCTCTGCATGCATTATTGGTGTTTTACATTGTACACAGAGGATATTTTTGCAGAATTCTGCACGCAGAGTCTCAATTTGGTGTTTGTACCATTTTGGGAATTCTTGGATGGTGAGCAGACCCCAGACCTAACAACCATAAAGGACAATGGGTTCTATAACTGATTCAAGTATTTTTTGCCAGATCCTAAATGGTATTTCAAATTTTATGTTCAGCTTTGTGGAGGTTACCTGTGGCGCTGATGTTTGGGCCGAGGTATGTATCTTTTTTGTGTGCTCTAGGGCAACGGTGTCTAGATGGCATTTTGTATTTGTGGTCCTGGCAACTGGACCTTTTTTGGAACACCATTATTTTTGTCTTACTGAAATGTTATTTCAGGGCCCAGGTCTGACAGAATCTGTGCAGAAGATCTAGGTGCTGCTGTAGGCCCTCCTTGGTTGGGGACAGAAGATCTAGGTGCTGCTGTAGGCCCTCCTTGGTTGGGGACAGAAGATCTAGGTGCTGCTGTAGACCCTCCTTGGTTGGGGACAGAAGATCTAGGTGCTGCTGTAGGCCCTCCTTGGTTGGGGACAGAAGATCTAGGTGCTGCTGTAGGCCCTCCTTGGTTGGGGACAGAAGATCTAGTTGCTGCTGTAGGCCCTCCTTGGTTGGGGACAGAAGATCTAGGTGCTGCTGTAGGCCCTCCTTGGTTGGGGACAGAAGATCTAGGTGCTGCTGTAGGCCCTCCTTGGTTGGGGACAGAAGATCTAGGTGCTGCTGTAGGCCCTCCTTGGTTGGGGACAGAAGATCTAGGTGCTGCTGTAGGCCCTCCTTGGTTGGGGACAGAAGATCTAGGTGCTGCTGTAGGCCCTCCTTGGTTGGGGACAGAAGATCTAGGTGCTGCTGTAGGCCCTCCTTGGTTGGGGACAGAAGATCTAGGTGCTGCTGTAGGCCCTCCTTGGTTGGGGACAGAAGATCTAGGTGCTGCTGTAGGCCCTCCTTGGTTGGGGACAGAAGATCTAGGTGCTGCTGTAGGCCCTCCTTGGTTGGGGACAGAAGATCTAGGTGCTGCTGTAGGCCCTCCTTGGTTGGGGACAGAAGATCTAGGTGCTGCTGTAGGCCCTCCTTGGTTGGGGACAGAAGATCTAGGTGCTGCTGTAGGCCCTCCTTGGTTGGGGACAGAAGATCTAGGTGCTGCTGTAGGCCCTCCTTGGTTGGGGACAGAAGATCTAGGTGCTGCTGTAGGCCCTCCTTGGTTGGGGACAGAAGATCTAGGTGCTGCTGTAGGCCCTCCTTGGTTGGGGACAGAAGATCTAGGTGCTGCTGTAGACCCTCCTTCGTTGGGGACAGAAGATCTAGGTGCTGCTGTAGGCCCTTCTTGGTTGGGGACAGAAGATCTAGGTGCTGCTGTAGGCCCTCCTTGGTTGGGGACAGAAGATCTAGGTGCTGCTGTAGGCCCTCCTTGGTTGGGGACAGAAGATCTAGGTGCTGCTGTAGGCCCTCCTTGGTTGGGGACAGAAGATCTAGGTGCTGCTGTAGGCCCTCCTTGGTTGGGGACAGAAGATCTAGGTGCTGCTGTAGGCCCTCCTTGGTTGGGGACAGAAGATCTAGGTGCTGCTGTAGGCCCTCCTTGGTTGGGGACAGAAGATCTAGGTGCTGCTGTAGGCCCTCCTTGGTTGGGGACAGAAGATCTAGGTGCTGCTGTAGGCCCTCCTTGGTTGGGGACAGAAGATCTAGGTGCTGCTGTAGGCCCTCCTTGGTTGGGGACAGAAGATCTAGGTGCTGCTGTAGGCCCTCCTTGGTTGGGGACAGAAGATCTAGGTGCTGCTGTAGACCCTCCTTCGTTGGGGACAGAAGATCTAGGTGCTGCTGTAGGCCCTTCTTGGTTGGGGACAGAAGATCTAGGTGCTGCTGTAGGCCCTCCTTGGTTGGGGACAGAAGATCTAGGTGCTGCTGTAGGCCCTCCTTGGTTGGGGACAGAAGATCTAGGTGCTGCTGTAGGCCCTCCTTGGTTGGGGACAGAAGATCTAGGTGCTGCTGTAGGCCCTCCTTGGTTGGGGACAGAAGCACCAGATCATCAACAAACAGTAGACATTTGACTTCAGATTCTGGTAGGGTCAGCAATTTATGTTTACTGTAGGTTAATGAATCAATACAAATGTGATGTGGCTAAAAGGAAAGAGCATTTAGTTGACTAAAATGGAACTCTGTTATCACCAGTTTGACAATAACTAAATCATTATTCAAATGACCAAAATGTGACTAAGATTGACTAATATGTTAATCAAAATGACTAAGACTAAATCTGGAGTGCCATAATTAAGACTGTGTGTGTGTGTGTGTGTGGTGACAGGGTGGGGTGTTCGTCAGAGGAGGCCACTCTAGCCCAGACATGAAAAGGCATTCTTTCATCACTGCTAATCTCCCAAACATAAACATGAGAGCATCCACACACACACACACACACACACACACACACACACACACACACACACACACACACACACACAGTGTGTGTGTGTGTGTGTGTGTGTGTGTGTGTGTGTGTGTGTGTGTGTGTGTGTGTGTGTGTGTGTGTGTGTGTGTGTGTGTGTGTGTGTGTGTGTGTGTGTGTGTGTGTGTGTGTGTGTGTGTGTGTGTGTGTGTGTGTGTGTGTGTGTGTGTGTGTGTGTGTGTGTGTGTTGCATGAGAAAGCCTCAATGTTAGTTTACTGTTAAGGAGAGTCACACTATATCAATCAACAAGTAAATGTGATTACCGTTGAAGTGCTTGTTGTGAGTCATGGTGAATAAGTGTCTAGAGTCAGTGTTAGTGTGTGTATGTGGGGGGGATTAGGGGTTAAGGGTTAGGGGAAGAATTAGGGTTAGGGTAAGAATTAGGGTTAGGTTTAGGTTTAGTTTTAGGTTTAGGGTTAGTGATAGGGTTAGTCCCAGTGTGTGTGTGTGACACAGTGGTAGTTGCTGTATAATTCAGGGCTCTGAGCCGGACGCGACTCAACTTGTGAGGCAGACACTTTCATCCGCAACAACCCACAATGAGTTATTTTTCCACACTAATCGTGTAAACCATAATTACAAGTAATGTTCAGCAACAGGAAAACGTGGTAAAAGCGTATTAGGCGGAGAGATAGAGAGAGACACAGAGACTGACTGCATAGAGAGTTGATATCTCACTATGCCCATTGGTTGGGCCAAATTCCAAAAAGCCCAATCATTCACTGTTGCCATCAGAGAAGTGAGGACGGAAACTGTACACCCTGGGAATGACCTTCCTCCCTTGGAGAGAATGGCCATTGTTGGGGCTCGGGGAGAGGTTGAGCCAGAATGGAGGCTCAGTTTACGAAGGGCTACTGAGACTGAGTGGCCTGGTGGTGGTGCTGCTTTCCTCAATATGGGGACACAGTATGCCTGTCTGGACAC
>NW_026602137.1:0-2500 GCF_029448725.1 Salvelinus fontinalis | reverse complement strand
TATGTATGTATGTTTTATGTATGTATGTATGTATGTATGTATGTATGTATGTATGTATGTATGTATGTATGTTTTATGTATGTATGTATGTATGTATGTATGTATGTATGTATGTATGTATGTATGTATGTATGTATGTATGTATGTATGTATGTTTTATGTATGTATGTATGTATGTATGTATGTATGTATGTATGTATGTATGTATGTATGTATGTATGTATGTATGTTTTATGTATGTATGTATGTATGTATGTATGTATGTATGTATGTATGTATGTATGTATGTATGTATGTTTTATGTATGTATGTTTTATGTATGTATATATGTATGTTTTATGTATGTATGTATGTTTTATATATGTATGTATGTATGTATGTATGTATGTATGTATGTATGTATGTATGTATGTATGTATGTATGTATGTATGTATGTATGTATGTATGCATGCATGCATGCATGTATGTATGTATGTATGTATGTATGTATGTATGTATGTATGTATGTATGTATGTTTTATGTATGTATGTATGTTTTATGTATGTATGTATGTATGCATGTATGTATGTATGTATGTATGTATGTATGTATGTATGTATGTATGTATGTATGTATGTATGTATGTATGTATGTATGTATGCATGTATGTATGTATGTATGTATGTATGTATGTATGTATGTATGTATGTTTTATGTATGTATGTATGTTTTATGTATGTATGTATGTATGCATGTATGTATGTATGTATGTATGTATGTATGTATGTATGTTTTATGTATGTATGTATGTTTTATGTATGTATGTTTTATGTATGTATGTTTTATGTATGTATGTTTTATGTATGTATGTATGTATGTATGTATGTATGTATGTATGTATGTATGTATGTATGTATGTATGTTTTATGTATGTATGTATGTTTTATGTATGTATGTATGTATGTATGTATGTATGTATGTTTTATGTATGTATGTATGTATGTTTTATATATGTATGTTTTATGTATGTATGTATGTATGTATGTATGTATGTATGTATGTTTTATATATGTATGTTTTATGTATGTATGTATGTATGTATGTATGTATGTATGTATGTATGTTTTATGTATGTATGTATGTATGTATGTATGTATGTATGTATGTATGTATGTATGTATGTATGTATGTTTTATGTATGTATGTATGTATGTATGTTTTATATATGTATGTTTTATGTATGTATGTATGTATGTATGTATGTATGTATGTATGTATGTATGTATGTATGTATGTTTTATATATGTATGTTTTATGTATGTATGTATGTATGTATGTATGTATGTATGTATGTATGTTTTATGTATGTATGTATGTATGTTTTATGTATGTATGTATGTTTTATGTATGTATGTCTGTTTTATGTATGTATGTATGTATGTTTTATGTATGTATGTATGTATGTATGTATGTATGTATGTATGTATGTATGTTTTATGTATGTATGTATGTTTTATGTATGTATGTATGTTTTATGTATGTATGTTTTATGTATGTATGTATGTATGTATGTATGTATGTATGTATGTATGTTTTATGTATGTATGTATGTATGTATGTATGTTTTATATATGTATGTTTTATGTATGTATGTATGTATGTTTTATGTATGTATGTATGTATGTATGTATGTATGTATGTATGTATGTATGTATGTATGTATGTATGTTTTATGTATGTATATATGTATGTTTTATGTATGTATGTATGTTTTATATATGTATATATGTATGTATGTATGTATGTATGTATGTATGTATGTATGTTTTATGTATGTATGTATGTATGTATGTATGTATGTTTTATATATGTATGTTTTATGTATGTATGTATGTATGTATGTATGTATGTATGTATGTATGTATGTATGTATGTATGTATGTATGTATGTTTTATGTATGTATGTATGTATGTATGTATGTTTTATGTATGTATGTATGTATGTATGTATGTATGTATGTATGTATGTATGTATGCATGTATGTATGTTTTATGTATGTATGTTTTATGTATGTATGTATGTATGTATGTATGTATGTATGTATGTATGTTTTATGTATGTATATATGTATGTTTTATGTATGTATGTATGTTTTATATATGTATGTATGTATGTATGTATGTATGTATGTATGTATGTATGTTTTATGTATGTATGTATGTTTTATGTATGTATGTATGTTTTATGTATGTATGTTTTATGTATGTATGTATGTATGTATGTATGTATGTATGTATGTATGTTTTATGTATGTATGTATGTATGTATGTATGTTTTATATATGTATGTTTTATGTATGTATGTATGTATGTTTTATGTATGTATGTTTTATGTATGTATGTATGTATGTATGTATGTATGTATGTATGTATGTATGTATGTATGTATGTATGTATGTTTTATGTATGTATATATGTATGTTTTATGTATGTATGTATGTTTTATATATGTATATATG
>NW_026602136.1:0-24447 GCF_029448725.1 Salvelinus fontinalis | reverse complement strand
CACCATAAGAGCTGTTTGTCGGGAGCATCATGAAATTGCCGAGCAGCCGCTCACAAGCCTAAGATCACCATGCGCAATCCCAAGCATCGGCTGGAGTGGTGTAAAGCTAGCCGCCATTGGACTCTGGAGCAGCGGAAACGCATTCTCTGGAGTGATGAATCAAACGTCACTATCTGGAAGTCCGACTGACGAATCTGGGTTTGGCGGATGCCAAGAGAACGCTACCAGCCCCAATACATAGCATCAACTGTAAAGTTTGGTGGAGAAGGAATAATGGTCTGGGGCTGTTTTTCATGGTTTGGGCCCCGTATTTCAAGTGAAGGAAAACGTTAAAGCTACAGCATACAATGACATTCTAGATGATTCTGTGCTTCCAACTTTGTGGCAACAGTTTGGTGAAGGCCCTTTCCTGTTTCAGCATGACAATGCCCCTGTGCACAAAGCGAGCTCCATACAGAAATGGTTTGTTGAGATCGGTGTGGAAGAACTTGACTGGCCTGCACAGGGCCCTGACCTCAACCCCATGAACACCTTTGGGATGAATTGGAACGCCGACTGCGAGCATTAGTGCCCAACCTCACGAATGCTCGTGGCTGAATGGAAGCAAGTTATTGAACAACCCCGAGCGGCACAGCGGTCTAAGGCACTACATATAAGTGCCTGAGGCGTCACAACAGACCCTGGTTCGATTCCAGGCTGTATCACAACCGGCCGTGATTGGGAGTCCCATAGGGCGGCGCACAATTGGCCCAGCGTCGTCTGGGTTAGGGTTTGGCCAGGGTAGGCCGTCATTGTAAATATGACTTGCCTAGTTAAATAAAAGGTAAAAAATATTTAAATAAAGTACCCGCAGCAGTGTTCCAACACCAAGTGGAAATTCTTCCCAGAAGAGTAGAGGCTGCTATAGCAGCAAAGGGGGGGACCAACTCCATATTAATGCCCATGATTTTGGAATGAGATGTTTGACGAGCTGGTGTCCACGTAATTTTGGTCATGTAGTGTATACGCAAACTGTTCTGGATGGGAAGCATGCGGGTGTCTTAAAATAGTTTCCTCTCTCCACCACTTCGCTCTCATTCTACCACTCATGAGACTGTCAGTCAGACAAAAGCCTGACACACCAACACAGGCACACACACTAGCAAAGCCTTTTCATTCAGGTATTGTAGACTCAGAGTTCTGAGCCCAGGCCAAACTTGAGTGTTGTTTACAAACGTCACAGACCAATACATTTCGCTAAACACATCACCTTGTATTATATGGCTCAGCTTGGATTAAAGCATGAGCTGCCGGAATATTACAGTGATCTCCTAAAGAAGCTTACCATCAGAGCGTCACTGGTAGAGGCAGCTCCTCCTGGAAACATCATCTCATTCTCCATCCCACCTGAGATACTGATACCTGTAGAGACACGGAATATCTCCACAGAGTGCCAGTGTAGGTGTAGGCTTTTGCCAATCAACTAAAAATCATAGTCTTTAGTACAAGACTAAGTTGAATCAGTTGTGTTACTGCTTTGGCAAGATTGAAATCCTGCATCTACAGGGGAAGATGACCAACTGTTGCTGTAGACTAAAGAGACACAGTAAATAGCCTTACTAAGGGTATTTTTCAGACTGGGCCATTAATAACAATAAGCAGGTGATGCACTGACCTCTACTGGTGGGGCCGGGTACTAGGCTACTGATTAGTGGGCGGCTGACTGATGGGCATACTCACCCAGAGACTGTTTCGTCTTAAAGATGGTCAACGTGGCGATCTCATGTCCTGAACTGGTACAGGTGGTATGTTTCCATGGTGACCATTCTGCGACTGTCCTGGCGAATATCTGTTCACTTGTTTCCCCTTCCCTGTCTGTCCCAGTCCCCCCTCTCCCTCCCTGTCGAGAGGGTTCAGTCCTGCGGAGGGGGCTCAGGGGGAGGGGTTGAGTGTTCCTACCTCCCCTCTCAGCACTGCACTCCCATTGGTCCATTTTGCCCCTCCCGCTGTGTCCATTCCTCACAGGCGACCACCCCCGCTCTGGAGTGGTATCTTCCGACAGCAATGAGGTCTAATCATAGAGCCGGGGCGTACCATTCTCACTACGTGGGGAGTAGATCGGTTGGCGTTGGCGTAGGGTGGTGTGTGGGGACTTGGCGAGGAGCCATTTGAGCGGTGAGGGGATCATGAGCGGAAGGTGTGGTGTTTGTTGCAGGAGACCTAAGAGAGGCCAGACAGACGGTCTATCTTAAAGTCCTGGGCTGGCTGAAGCTGGAAACCACCATGGTAGTCTGGAGAGAAGATATACATGACATCATACATATTAGCAGACACACGCGAAGACAGACACAGACTCAGTCCTTTAACCCCAGTAGACCAACAGTATTGTACTATAGTTTTACACCCTCCCAGCCCTGGTCAACCCTCTGTGTTTGACAGTGACATTGCGTGGGAGTTCTCTTGTGTCAGTCAACACAAAATGGAGTCCATTCACCCCAGGAACCATCAGCAACTCTCTATCGGAAGCCATCACACCCACCTACTCAGTAACATGAGTAATAGTAGGCAATTAAGGTCACAGTTATAAAAACTTAGAACACTGAAGACACCATTCTACTGACTCTGAAAAACACCAAAAGAAGAACTACCTGTACACAGCCAATCTGTAAATAGCACACCCGACTACCTCCTCTCCATGTTATTACTTACCCTCTTGCACCCCAGTATCTCTACTTGCACATCATCATCTGCACATCTATCACTCCAGTATTAACGCTAAATTGTAAATATTTTCGCCTGTAGGGCCTATTTATTGCCTACCTCCCTACTCTTCTACATTTGCACACACTGTACATAGATTTTTCAATTTCTTTTATTTTGTGTTATTGACTGTACTTTTGTCTATGTTTAACTCTCGCACTGCTTTGCTTTATCTTCGCCAGGTCGCAGTGGTAAATGAGAACGTGTTCTCAACTGGCCTACCTGGTTAAATTAAAGGTTAAATAAAATATATATATATTTTTTAAGCTGCCAGTTGATTCTCTGACTATAACACCCCTTCAGGGCTTTGAGGTAGGCTACTCACTTCTGAAGAGTTCTGTCAAACATGGCAGAAAGGACGGAAAGACCATTCTGCTTTTGGGGCGCATGCTCAGCCGGTTGACACAGAGACGCAGCACCTGGGAAGAAATGTGTATTCAGTTACCAGAACAGGGCAGGATCCAGCAAACACTACTAACCCTTACACTTAGATATGCAAAGAATATGGCTAAAATGCTGAAAGTCCATCAGAAGGCATGCTGGAGCTATTACCATATGGCCTTAACATATCAAATACTTTCTAATCCTAGGGGTTGGGGGATAGTGGTCGCTTCAAGGGAGGGCCCAAGTGATTACAAAATACATTCAAGAGTGGAAATTAAGAAATATACATTTACAACACTACATGATAACACAAGATGATAACTGAAATAGCAAAAGTCTTGAATAAGCTAATTAACAGTTAACATTTCATTAACAAAAATGCAGCATAAAGGCTACATACCCTTTGTTCCAAAGACACTCCAAAGTATGCCAGAAAGAAACTCCTTTTAAGCAGTCCACAAATGGGAGAAGTATGAAGACTTTCAAAAACGTGTGTTAATCCTCCCAAGAAAAAAAAGGAAAAAAATAAAATAAATCAGCCTCCAAAAATGGCTGAAACTAACATCTGCTCAGAAAAATGTATATCACAAAAACATCCACGAACCTGTAAGCACTTGGATAAGTGTCTAAATGACAAAAAAAGTAGATATTTATTCATTAAAATATAAACAAAGACAATCCACTCATTTGTCTAAAAAAGGTGACAAAAAGTCCAACAAAGAAAATGCCAAGTAGACATTAAAAAAAAGCTGCTGTACATTCTTAGTGTTTCCATGGTGTTTCAAAACAATGCGGTAGCGATGTCTCAAGGATCCCGGATAGACCGGTTTGCAAGTTTTAAAGTTTGAATGGCAAGCAGTAGAAAAAGCTGCAATGTGCATCTCAGTCACACATTTACTTGCATACCTTGTAATGCCACAGGTGTCAGAGGAACACCTGAGAATGTCAATGAAAGTGTCCTTAAAAATAAAAATACTTTCACTTCATAGTTGACCTTAGAATAGAAAAGTATGGGTAACTGCAAAGCAAGTCTTGATGCAGTGTCTTTCTTAATCTTTCCTCAATTTTTTTTTTTTATGAAATAGAAATAGCCCACTGATAAGTACCTCCAAAAATGGCTGAAAAACAAACTTGCAAAAAGAAAAAGATTATCCATAGGATTTTTTTACCAATGCCTAGGGCTACTCTTATTTAGAAAAAATATCCTTGTTCACCTTATTTACATCAAAAAAGATCAGGAGGTTCATCTACAGAGGCTTTGAAAGGTAGAAAAGTTAGGCTAGTCAATGAACATGTCGTTTAATGGGGAAGAAAAAATACGTCTAGAAATAAATCAGTCTTCACAGCAAGAACAAAAGTGAACCAACAGGAGGCCAAGGGAATCTGCAAAATCCACTATTTAAAGATTTAACCGTTAACACAAATCCCATACACAAAAGTATGTGGACACCTCTGACTATATTCTTATAGAATTTTCACAAATGCCTTACTATACTTCATTCTCAAACATTCAATGAATTTATAAAAACGACCATATCTAAAAGTGATCACGTGTCTGAAAACGGTAAAAATATATATATATAATCTTCCTGGGATGTATATGAACAGATCTAAGATTACATATTGCTAAAACGCTGTCAGTTCCACTTTAAGATCAAAAATGTATTCTAGGCTATCATAGAGAGAAGACGCATATCCTTTAGCCTTTTTACATCCTATTAGTAAATATTTACACCATTACCAGTAACTGAAATGTAAGTTTTGTTTTTTGCAGGTTTGGATGCAATTACGAGGTCCAGGCCTATTTCCTTGCAGCGTGGGTAGCACTTTTGAACGCAGATTGCTAAGGACATTGTTTAATTTAATAAATGTTACAATATGGCTGTAACGTAACAAAATGTGGAAAAAGTCAAGGGGTCTGAAAACTTTCCGAAGGCACTATGCAAATAGGTTTTTGCCCACGTAAGGGAGTATTGTCCTGCTTTCATTGTCTTTGGATCAGGAAGTTCAAACACTTCTGTTAACCACCCAGGTTTTCTTCTCTTGTAATGCATCTTGCTTCTAGCCATTTTTAAAGTCATATCATTACTCATTTTGCAAAAGAAGATCAAAGTTGTATTAACCCTCCAGCATGACAATGCCACCAGCCATACTGCTCATTCTGTGCGTGATTTCCTGCAAGACATGAATGTCAGTGTTCTGCCATGGCCAGCAAAGAGCCCGGATCTCAATCCCATTGAGCACGTCTGGGAACTGTTGGATCGGAGGATAAGGGTTAGGGCCAATCCCCTCAGAAATGTCTGGAAACTTGCAGGTGCCTTGGTGGAAGAGTGGGGTATATCGCACAGCAAGAACTGGTAAATCTGGTGCAGTCCATGAGGAGATTTACTGCAGTACTTAATGCAGCTGGTGGCCACACCAGATACTGACTGTTACTTTTGATTTTGACCCCCCTTGTTCAGGGACACATTATTCCATTACGGTTAGTCAGATGTCTGTGGAACTTGTTCAGTTTATGTCTCAGTTGTTGAATCTTATGTTCATACATATATTTACACGTTAAGTTTGCTGAAAATAAATGCAGTTGACAGTGAGAGGACATTTCTTTTTCTGCTGAGTTTATATTCATCCTCTACAGTTTTGACATTGTAGACTTCAGAGGGAAAGTTCAAATGATTCACAATTAGCTGGAAGAGGAGGACTAGTAGGTAGTTCCACATTGCAGCCGATTTCTGTAGCAGATGAGGATAGAACAAAAGGTATGGCAGTACCATGTTTTGGGAGATTGTTGGCCTGATCTTGTCGTTCAGTTGGTGTTTGGCTAAATATCTGAAGTTGGGTTGACTTGACTTTCAAAAGAACCCTTTTCTGCAATGCGTAGTGACAATTCTGGGAGGTTGAATACATTTCCTGTCAGAATATCAATTGGCGTTGAGCCATGCCATGAACAATCTTTGATTAAATGCTCTTCGTGGCGATAGTGTTTGCCATGATTAGGATATACCAGTCTTGCATCTTGTTCCATGGTTTTCCGTGAGATTTCTTTGATATTCCTTTAGGTAAATCATCTGAAAGCACTGTTTTTTTTTGTTGTTGCACGGCTTTAAATAAACATTAGGTATTATGAACACTTCTTTCGACATTTGACCCTTTCCCAAGAGCTCAGGTTTGTGTTTTCGAACCGTCACTTTACTCTAAATCCATAATTGAGCTTGATAACGTCTCTGATTTTGCAAACTACGATCAAAATTGTATTCTAGAATATCAGAGAGCAAACAAAATATCCACCCATCTTTTCCAATCTTACCTCAACGATTCTTACGCAAGTATGTATGAACCTCGATAACGACACTGTTAGTCAGTAAATTCAATTCCAGTTTCGTTTTTGCAGGTTAGGATGCAACATCAATGTCCAGACCTATTTCATGAGAGATCGGGTAGCACTCTTACACCCATTTGTGTGTTAAACTTCACATATCTAAGTTGGTAACATTTCGCTTCGATTCATCAGCACAAAGTGCAAGGTCAATCTTATCAGAGATGCTCTCTAGCTTGACCCAATGAGGTTCTACTTGTCTGACTTCCAGCAAATCGCCTCCCTTCGACACCCTGGCTATTAACATGTCCATTTCTTTTTTTTTTCATCATTAAAGCCAACCTCCTCCTTTTTGTTACTTCTTTCAGTCTTTGGTATTTCGGCTCAAGTGTTACTGTAGTGGCCTTCTGGTGATTGGAAAACTCTGCAGAATTCTTTTGTTTGCAATGTTTTTTCATGAAAGTATCCTTGTAAAATTCACATCTCTTTCGACCTTGTAAATGTGTCTTTCTCATCCAAACCATTCCTAACCCATCCATAATCTCTTGAGCCAGCTCAGTTTTCCCACTTTGTAAATCCAGATCAAAATTTTGGTCTAGAACATCACAGACAATCTGCCTGTAATTTCCACACACTTCTGAAGCAAAATCAGCCACTTCAAACATTACATCTCTGGTCAATAGATGCAAGTCAAGTTTCTCCTTTTTCACACATTTAAATTTCACATCCAGGTCAAGTCCTTTTTCCTTACAGAGAGGGTAGAGGTACTCCAATGATTCTTCTAATGTAGGCATCATTAAGGATTCCTTCATTGTTATGTCTGTCTGAGTGAAGACGCTTTCTGTCTGGACATGTTGAGGATAGATCACAGCTAGATCAGCCTCATCCTTTGTGCATATTTCATGAGGTCCATTTTCAGGACCAAAGAGTGCGGTCTCATCCGCACACCGTGTTAAAACTGTCTCAGTAAAGAGGCTTTCAGTCTTCACATGCGGAGGAGATATCAGGTCCACAACAGGCTCCTCCTTTATGCAGATGTCAAAGGGTGTACGATTTTCTGAGACGCTGTCATGCAAATTGGACCTTGCCCATGTAAGAGAGAGGTTACTTGCTTTCATTGTCTTTGGATCAGGAAGTTCAAACACTTCTGCTAACCACCCAGGTTGTATCTTCTTGTAATTCTTTTTCATGTCTTTTAGTTTTGCCATAGTCCGGGCAGAAAAAGTATATTGTACTTCATTACAAACACCAAGATCAAAGTTGTATTCTAGAATATCATAGATAACACGCTGTTCAGCGCTTTTAATCGCTTTAGCATATTCAGCCACCTCAACCATTACACCATTTGTCAGTAAATGACGATCAAGTTTCTGTTTCACTCCAGATCCAACATTGAAATCTACACCAATTTCCTTGCACTTCGTGTATGGAGCTTTCCAATACTTTCCACAATCTCTTGGGTTATGTTTTGAGTAACTGACACGCCGCTGCCGTATATATTTATCCTCTACCGCTTTTTGGCATTGCAGTCTTCGTCTTCCATCGCCATTGTAGTCTTCGTCTTCATCAGAAGGAAAGTTGAATGGTTCACAATAATCTGAAAGAATAGGCCTCGGTCTAGTAGATACAGCTAAATTACATCCGCTTTCTGTAGCAGGTGAGGTTAGCACAGAAGGAACGGCAGTACTATATCTTGCTAGATGAACATTTTCAGCAGGCAATGGCAATTCAATATTGGTCTGGGTTTGGTTTATGCTAAACACCTGTGAAGTTGGGTTGATTTGAGCTTCAAAATAACCACAGTGAGTGAATGCAGGTTTGGATGCAACATCAAGGCCCAGAACTATTTCATGACAGAGTGGGTAGCAGTCTTTCACCAGTTCTTTGGTGTTAAACGTCACATTTGAATGGTCTAAGTTGGTAACATTTTGCTTCGTTTCATCAGCACAAAGTGCAAGGTCAATCTTATCAGAGATGCTCTCTAGCTTGACCCAATGAGGTTCTACTTGTCTGACTTCCAGCAAATCGCCTCCCTTCGACACCCTGGCTAATAACATGTCCATTTCTTTTTTTTTTCTCATTAAATCCAACCTCCTCCTTTTTGTTACTTCTTTCCGTCTTCGGTATTTCAGCTCAAGTGATGATGTAGTGAAATTCTGGTTACTGCAAATCTCTGCAGGATTCTTTCGTTTGCGACATTTTTTCATGAAAGTATCCTTGTAAAATTCACATCTCTTTTGACCATGTAAATGTGTCTTTCTCTGCCTAACTGCTGCTAACGCAACCATAATCTCTTGAGCCAGCTCAGTTTTCCCACGTTGTAAATCCAGATCAAAATTTTGGTCTAGAACATCACAGACAATCTGCCTGTAATTTCCACACACGTCTGAAGCAAAATCAGCCACTTCAAACATTACATCTCTGGTCAATAGATGCAAGTCAAGTTTCTCCTTTTTCACACATTTAGATTTCACATCCAGGTCAAGTCCTTTTTCCTTACAGAGAGGGTAGAGGTACTCCAATGCTTCTTCTAATGTGGGCATCATTAAGGATTCCTCCATTTTTATGTCTGTCTGAGTGAAGACGCTTTCTGTCTGGACATGTTGAGGATAGATCACAGCCAGATCAGCCTCATCCTTTGTGCATATTTCATGAGGTCCATTTTCAGGACCAAAGAGTGCGGTCTCATCCGCACACCGTGTTAAAACTGTCTCAGTAAAGAGGCTTTCAGTCTTCACATGCGGAGGAGATATCAGGTCCACAACAGGCTCCTCCTTTATACAGATGTCAAAGGGTGTTAGATTTTTTGAGACGCTGTTATGCAAAAAGGACCTTGCCCATTGACGAGAGAGGTTACTTGCTTTCATTGTCTTTGGATCAGGAAGTTCAAACACTTCTGCTAACCATCCAGGTTGTGTCCTCTTGTAATTCTTTTTCATCATTTCTTTTAGTTTTAACATAATCCGGCTGCAAAAATCAAATTGTAATTCACTACCAACACCAAGATCAAAGTTGTATTCTAGAATATCATAGATAACATGCCGGTGAGCTCTTTTAATCTCTTTAGCATATTCAGACACCTCAGCCATTACACCATTTGTCAGTAAATGACGATCAAGTTTCTGTTTCGCTCCAGATCCAACATTGAAAACTACACCCATTTCCTTGCACTTCTTGTATGGAGCTTTCGAAAACTTTCCAAAATGTCTTGGGATTTTTCTTGAGTAACTGACACGACACTGCCGTATATACTCATCCTCTACTGTTTTTTGGCATTGAAGTCTTCGTCTTCCATCGCCATTGTAGTCTTCGTCTTCATCAGAAGGAAAGTTGAATGGCTCACAGTAATCAGAAAGAATAGGCCTCGATCTAGTAGATACAGCTAAATTACATCCGCTTTCTGTAGCAGGCGAGGTTAGCACAGAAGTAATGTCAGTACTATATCTTGCTAGATGAACATTTTCAGCAGGCAATGGCAATTCAATATTGGTCTGGGTTTGGTTTATGCTAAACACCTGTGAAGATGGGTTGATTTGAGCTTCAAATGAACCACATAGGGTGAATGCATTTGCTATGGGAATATCACTGGACGGTGATCCATGCCATGACTCCTCTTTGAGAAAATGCCCTTCAGATGTACTAACGGGATCTTGGGCATTACAGAAATAAACCATTTTGACAGCGTTATTCTCCCCATCACTTGTGCATGTCTTTTCAGGGAAAAGACGTAAAATCTGCCCTTGACTTGTTGTTTGGGAACTGATGGAAGGTACATGTGAATGCTCTTTTGGTAAACCCACATAGGAACATGAAGACCATGGGACAGTTGGGGATATTCCCATGTCATTCTCCTCAAGCTTTACATCAATCTCAGAAGGAAAATAACTGTCTGATAAATTGTTGGTAGTTTGGATCACTGTATAGTCATGTTCATATGTTGAATTGGTTTTGGTTTCCAGATAACTTGTTTCTGTGTTTCCTGACACTGGAGAATGTGGGTAATCTATGCAGGCATTAATTGAATCAGACCAAATGGTTACTTGGGATCTCTCTGCTTCATCGTCCTCCATCTTAACATCCATTTTGCACCAATAAACTACAAAAACAAACTCGTCAAAAAGCCCTGATGACAATCTCTAAACTGAGAACAGTCGATTGTTAGATATGACAGAACAACTTATTAAAAAAAAGTAATGTCAACATCACTTTACGGTACAACCAGTCACCAGCAGCAATTGGTCATTTATTTAATATTGATAAATACTGTAAATTCTTTTTCAGACCCACCCGGGAATCAGACTCGCTGTCAGACTGCTAAAAATATATAATTCACCAATTTGCGACTACCCGTGTCTTTCCAATACATACATGGGCTATAAAAATTACCATACAACTGATCTGACCAAGCTAGCCAGTCAACTTCCTAGCTAGCTAGCTGCTAGCCAGCCAACTTCCTAGTTTGCTAGCTAGCCAGCCAACTTCCTAGCTAGCTAACGAGCTAGCTAGTTAGCTAAATGGCAACAAACGCCTAAATCGTATTTGGCGATGTATCTAACATTAGCTATTTAGATTTAACTTTTTATTGTATTTTGCTAACTAGGTTAATGCGGTTAGCAACTGCTAACCAATCGTTAGCAAGCTAGCTAGTTGTCCGTAACATAACTAGTTAGCGTTAAGTTTGCTACTAGGCTACCTACCTAAGATAACGTACCGTTACCTTTACTGGTGGTGGACTACAGCAAATCCCTTGGCCTGCATTGTGTTTAAAGAAAATCGAGACACAAAAAGTTAACTTCACATTTCTTTTAAAACCGCCTGCTAGCTAGCAGCAGCATGCGTCGGAGTGGAATTTTTAAGTAGCACTTTAAGTCCCTCGTCAGGTGGTTGTGGCTAGTTGGTGTACAGCTACAGACGAACGTGACGTTATTCTCCCACCGTGCAATTCGGTTTTGACTAATTTATACGTAGTCACAGATGATCCGTTATATTGACCAGAGACTATAGTGACTAATAACCGAAAGGTTGCAAGATAGAATCCCCAAGCTGACAAGTTAAAAATCTGTCGTTCTTTTCCTGAACAAGGCAGTTAACCCACTGTTCCTAGGCTGTCATTGTAAGTAAATAAATAAACATTCTTAACTGACTTGCCTAGTTAAATATATATATTTTTTAAATAAATAAGGCTGCAGTATGGTGATCACCACTGACCCAGATATGCCAAGACCCTCAAAATGGGGTCAGTGGTCCAGTAGTCCCTCACAGAGCCCTTCTTCACTAGCCCCATCAGCAGCACCGTGACCTGGAAGGTATAGATTTCACGGATGGTATTGTTCACCCATTTTGAGAACTTCCCTTTATGCCAGCGACAGTCTTTTCTTTCAGTTCATGAGAATACCTGCAAACAAATTATGCACATTTAGTAGGCTAAAGGCATTATGGATTTTGATACACTTGAAAAGAGCCTTGGGGTTTTCTGTAATATGATAATGATAATACCTGTTGGTTTCCTGCACCACACTCTCCACCAATTCCTCAAGGAACAGTTTAAAACACTGCCTCTGAGGAGGTAGGCAGGGTGCTTTGTACACCAGACAGGGTGTCATTGAAGTCTATCTCTGATTGTTTGATGTGACAGGATCTCCAGCAGCGGGGAGCGACCTCCTCAACTTCAACCTCTTCTCCCTTACAGCCTACAAGATTGGCAGTAGCACCAGCATCTTGGGAAGGTGAGGGATGCTTATTGCCTGCAAGGTTGGACTGGGCACCCTTGTCACTCTCACACACAGGTTCTTCAGAATTACAAAATATTTATTGTACCTCCTCATCAGTGAGGCGTTTCCTTTTGAAACCGGACATTATCTCTATACTCAAAGGCTATCAGTGTCTGTCAAGAGTTACGATTTTTTGTCATGACTGACTTAGATTCTAGGTATGGTTACTCTGGGTTGCCAGCTTAGACCTCTCCTTCCCAGGAGTTTTATTTTTATTCAGATTATAAACATCTGTGTTTATTGATGAATCACCCATCATAGTAATATTTCCTCCATCATATCCCCTCATGATACCTTCCCCCATTTCTACCCGATGAATTGAAAACCCCCCACAAATTAAATGACCCCCGATATACCCCCCCTAAAATGGTTTTAAATAAATCTGTCAATCCTGTTTAGCTTTCGCGCTACGTCTAGGCAGTAGACTTGTATTTGGGGTGATGATCTGTGAGGTGATAGCATTTGATTTGCTTTGTGATTCGTCAAAAACTGTAAACGACTTGTCAAGTCATGTGCTCCGGTTCTTGAATACACTGTAGCAAGCACATCGAAGATTTGTAATATGCTGAAAAGTGTTCATACTAAGTTGATATTTTTCGGACAATGGGCGCTGACAACTTTGACTTTGTTTATTTGCGTCTTATAGTGAATGGCATTCTGGGATAAGGGAGTTTTTAGCTTGTTAAACATAAACAAACATGGCTGCCATCATAAAGAATTTAGCTGCTGTTAGCTTAGCTGAAATGTATCTTTTTTCTAAACAATATTACATTTCTCTCATGTGCTTACTAGAGATGTGGTACATTGTAAACAAGTCTAGCTGTTAGGTCGCTAACTTTATTATTTGCCTGTTATTTAGACTGGTTTATAGAGTTTGGCTGTGGATGTGTTCCGTGATGCTTGGATAAGGAAGTTCACATTTATCTTTTACAATAAAAGGTGAAATTGAAGAAAAATAGCACAAAATATTGTTTAGATGCTTTTAAGACAATAATGCTGTTTAAACGTATGTGTTGCATCATACATTCTGTTGCTCCTGTTCCAAACACATATTTGCAATAGTACGCTGCAGGGACCACTCAACAATGATCACAAATATGTAATGGTATGCGTCGGTCATGGAATTCTAGGAGTGGTGGGTGTAGAGTCAGGCGCAGAGAGCAATACTTCCAATAGATGTGTTTATTTCGCTTGGTCTAGCCAACAAACAGGCAATGACCATAAAACAGGTATGTCTCCAAAAACAAGGAAAATAACATACAACAATTACGCAGGAGGAAAACTTCACCACAGACAGTAAGAATAAGCCTGCAAAAAAGCAGGCGGGCACTGGAAGTTTAAATAGACCCTTAATGAACCAAAATAAGCAACAGGTGAAAACAATCAAGACAAAACCAACACCACCGCTAACTAGCTAGCCATTTCACATCGGTTACACTGCCAAAGGAGGGTCAACCTGTTATTATATCCAAGGGTTCACATACTTTTTCCAACCTGCACTGTGAATGTTTACACAGTGTGTTCAATAAAGACATGAACAATTATCATTGTTTGTGTGTTATTAGTTTAAGCAGACTGTTTGTCTATTGTTGTGACTTAGATGAAGATCAGATACAATTTTCTGACCAATTTATGCAGAAATCCTGGTAATTCTAAAGGGTTCACATACTTTGTCTTCCCACTGTAAGTAAACATACTTTAAAGTTCTACTTAAGTTGTTTTGGGGGGTATCTGTACTTTACTATTTATCTTTTTGACAACTTTTACTTCACTACATTCCTAAAGAAAATATTGTACTTTTTACTCCATACATTTTCCCTGACAACCCAAAGTACTCGTTACATTTACAGGAAAATTGTGAAATTCACACACACTTATCCACAGAACACGTGGTTATCCCTACTGCCTATGGTCTGGTGGACTCACTAAACACAAATGCATTGTTTGTAAATAATGTCTGCGTGTTGGAGTGTGCCCCTGGCTAGCCGTCATTTTTTTAAACAAGAAAATGACTACAGAACGTAGCCAACCTCAGCGTGAGCTTTGGTTGCGAATGGTATGAACTTTGAACTCTTATTCACTACAGAAGTGATACCTCCTAGCCGTTGACTTAGCAACAGCAGCTGCAAACGTGGGCTAGGAAAGAACAGACAGAGTATCCCGTCTATCCACACAACGATGTTACTACAACGCATCCAATTTATCAGCAGAGACATTCTTCAAAGGACAAAGGCCTTCCATCTACCACCAACCTACCGAAGCGCAGCTCAGAGTAAATATTTATTGCATTTTCCTTTTCCAAATGGGCGTGTCACGATCGTGTGGAGGATTGACGGACCAAAACGCAGCAGTAGGAAAATAAGCCATATTCCTTTTAATGAATACGAAGGCAAAAACGAAACAAAAAACACTTACACACTAACAAAACAAGAAAACGATCGTGAAGCTAAGAACGAAGTGCACATACAGGCTACAAACGTATAACATAGACACTTACCCACATCCAATGAAAGCCTATGGCTACCCTAAATATGGCTCCCAATCAGAGACAACAGAAATCAGCTGTCTCTAATTGGGAACTCATTCAGGCAACCATAGACTCTCCTAGAAAACTAAACCAACATAGACACAGCTAGACACATGCACTCAACACAAACCCATACACTACACCCAACACCCCCTTTACCATATAATCACCCAAAACACAAACATTCCCCATGTCACACCCTGACCTAACTAAAATAATAAAGAAAACAAAGAATACTAAGGCCAGGGCGTGACATAACCCCCCCTTAAGGTGCGAACTCCGGGCGCACCATTACACAGTCTAGGGGAGGGTCTGGGTGGGCTTCCTTCCACGGTGGCGGCTCCGGCACTGGTCGTGGTCCCCACCCCACCACAGTCACTAACCGCCTCCTTAGCTTCCTCCAAATGACCCCCCTCCACATTAACCCCACTGAATTAAGGGGCAGTTCCGGACTAAGGGGCAGCTCCGGACTAAGGGGCAGCTCCGGACTAAGGGGCAGCTCCGGACTAAGGGGCAGCTCCGGACTAAGGGGCAGCACCAGGATAAGGGAGAGCACCAGGATAAGGGGCAGCACCAGGATAAGGGGCAGCTCCGGACTGAGGAACGGCAGCTCCGGACTGAGGGACTGCAGCTCCGGACTGAGGGACGGCAGCTCCGGACTGAGGGACGGCAGCTCCGGACTGAGGGACGGCAGCTCCGGACTGAGGGACTGCAGCTCCGGACTGAGGGACTGCAGCTCCGGACTGAGGGACTGCAGCTCCGGACTGAGGGACGGCCCATGGCTGGCTGACAGATCTGGCTGCTCATGGCTGGCTGACGGATCTGGCTGCTCATGGCTGGCTGACGGATCTGGCTGCTCATGGCTGGCTGACGGATCTGGCTGCTCATGGCTGGCTGACGGATCTGGCTGCTCATGGCTGGCTGACGGATCTGGCTGCTCATGGCTGGCTGACGGATCTGGCTGCTCATGGCTGGCTGACGGATCTGGCTGCTCATGGCTGGCTGACGGATCTGGCTGCTCATGGCTGGCTGACGGATCTGGCTGCTCATGGCTAGCGGACGGATCTGGCTGCTCATGGCTGGCTGACGGATCTGGCTGCTCATGGCTAGCGGACGGATCTGGCTGCTCATGGCTAGCGGACGGATCTGGCTGCTCATGGCTAGCTGACGGATCTGGCAGATCCTGTCTGTTTGGCGGCTCTGGCAGATCCTGTCTGGTTGGCGGCTCTGGCAGATCCTGTCTGGTTGGCGGCTCTGGCAGATCCTGTCTGGTTGGCGGCTCTGGCAGATCCTGTCTGGTTGGCGGCTCTGGCAGATCCTGTCTGGTTGGCGGCTCTGGCAGATCCTGTCTGGTTGGCGGCTCTGGCAGATCCTGTCTGGTTGGCGGCTCTGGCAGATCCTGTCTGGTTGGCGGCTCTGGCAGATCCTGTCTGGTTGGCGGCTCTGGCAGATCCTGTCTGGTTGGCGGCTCTGGCAGATCCTGTCTGACGAATGGCTCTAGCGGCTCCTGACTGACGAACGGCTCTAACGGCTCGGGACAGACGGGCGGCTCTAATGGCTCGGGGCAGACGGATGGCTCAGATGGCGCTGGGTAGACGGATGGCTCAGATGGCGCTGGGTAGACGGATGGCTCAGATGGCGCTGGGTAGACGGATGGCTCAGATGGCGCTTGGCAGACGGGCAGTTCAGGCATCGCTGTGCAGACGACAGACTCTTGCCGGCTGAGGCGCACTGTAGGCCTGGTGCGTGGTGCCGGAACTGGTGGTACCGGGCTGGGGACACGCATCTCAGGGCTAGTGCGGGGAGCAGGAACAGGGCATACTGGACCCTGGGAGCGCACATTAGGCCTAGTGCGTGGTGCCGGAACTGGTGGTACCGGACTGGGGACACGCATCTCAGGGCTAGTGCGGGGAGCAGCAACAGGACGCACAGGACTCTGGGGACACACAGGAGGCTTGGTGCGTGGTTTATGCACTGGTGGTAAAGGGCTGGAGACACGCACCATAGGGCTAGTGCGTGGAGGAGGCACTGGTGGTACTGGGTAGGGGCGGGGAGGTGGCACCGGAAATACTGGACCGTGCATGCGTACTGGCTCCCTTGAGCGCCGAGCCTGCCCAACCTTACCTGGTTGTATGCTCCCCGTCGCCTGACCAGTGCGGGAAGGTGGAAAAACCCGCACCGGGCTATGTAGGCGAACCGGGGACACCATGCGTAAGGCTGGTGTCATGTACGCCGGCCCGAGGAGACGCACTGGTGACCAGATGCGTTGGGCCGGCTTCATGACATACGGCTCAACACTCAGTCTAGCCCGGCCGATACGAGGAGCTGAAATGTACCGAACCGAGCTATGCACGCGTACAGGAGACACCTTGCGCTCTACTGCGTAACACGGTGTCTGCCCGTACTCTCGCTCTCTACGGTAAGTACATTGAGTAGGCGCAGGTTTCCTACCTGACTTCGCCACACTCCCTTTAAGGCCCCCCCCAAGAAATGTTTGGGTTGTACTCACGGGCTTCCAGCCTTGTCTCCGTGCTGCCTCCTCATATCGCCTCCTCTCGGCTTTAGCTGCCTCCAGCTCTTCACGAGGAAGGCGATATTCTCCCTGTTGTGCCCACGGCCCCTTACCATCCAGTATCTCCTCCCATGTCCAAGAATCCTGTGTAGGTGGGTCCTGTTGCCGCTTTACATGCCGCTTGGTCCTGTATTGGTGGGTAATTCTGTCACGATCGTGTGGAGGATTGACGGACCAAAACGCAGCAGTAGGAAAATAAGCCATATTCCTTTTAATGAATACGAAGGCAAAAACAAAACAAAAAACACTTACACACTAACAAAACAAGAAAACGATCGTGAAGCTAAGAACGAAGTGCACATACAGGCTACAAACGTATAACATAGACACTTACCCACATCCAATGAAAGCCTATGGCTACCCTAAATATGGCTCCCAATCAGAGACAACAGAAATCAGCTGTCTCTAATTGGGAACTCATTCAGGCAACCATAGACTCTCCTAGAAAACTAAACCAACATAGACACAGCTAGACACATGCACTCAACACAAACCCATACACTACACCCAACACCCCCTTTACCATATAATCACCCAAAACCGACAAAACACAAACATTCCCCATGTCACACCCTGACCTAACTAAAATAATAAAGAAAACAAAGAATACTAAGGCCAGGGCGTGACAGGGCGGTAATCTAGAAGGCATAAGATTCTGTATTTACGATAGACATCGCTTTTCCCTTTGTTCTTCAGTCTTCCCGCTCTTTCACTCAAACCCAGCCCCCTTTTCTTTGTGTAACCAGCTGTCATATCTGTTCCGTCCGCTAGGGACGTTTTCCTTTATGATATAATTTGTAATCAACGTATGATTCATTCTGTGTATATGTAATTCTGTGTGATTAGTTAGGTATTTAGTTAATAAATAATTAAACCCAATTTTCTATTGCTGATTCAACTTGTTAGCCAGGGTTTGTGAAGATAACCAAGAATTTACAACTTTCAGATGAGACTGAAATAAGGTGACGATAAATATTGACTGCTATTGATGTAAAATATTACTAGGTCTTTAAGAGTTTATTCAGAAGTTAACTGCTCTATAAATATTATTTTGTGGTGCCCCAACTTTCTAGTTAATTACATTTACATGATTAGCTCACTCAGGTAATATTAATTACAGAGAAAGGATTTTATAGAATAGCATGTCATATCACTTAATCCGGCATAGCCAAAGACACGACACACTTCATGAATGGAACTCCAAAGATGTGCAGGTGAGGGTCAACAGGTATCAGAGGGAGCAGAGAGCCTCAATGAGACAAGGCAGCTTTTCACAGCTGAAGAGTCATTCCACTGCTCTGCATGACAGCAATCTCTACTGCAGTCCACACTGCCTTCTCCCACCTGGACAAGAGGACCACCTATGTCAGAATGCTGTTAATTGAAAACAGCTCAGAGTTCAACACCATAGTGCCCTCCAAGCTCATCTCTAAGCTAAGGACCCTGCTAAGCTAAGGACCACTGAACACCTCCCTCTGCAACTGGATCCTGGACCAGTGGGTAAGGGTAGGCAACAACACATCCGCCACACTGACCATCAACACGGGGGCCCATCGGGTGCGTGCTTAGTCCCCTCTTGTACTCCCTGTTCACCCACGACTGTGTGGTAGTGCACAACTCCAATATCATCATTACGTTTACTGATGACACAATGGTGGTATGCCTGATCACCGATGCCGATGAGACGGCCAACAGGGAGGAGGTCAGAGACCTGGCAGTGCGGTGCTCGGGCAACAACCTCTTCCTCAACGTCAACAAGACAAAGGAGCTGGTTGTGGACTACAAGAAACGGAGGACCGAGCTCGCCCCCTTCCACATCGACAGGGCTCTTGTAGAGCAAGTCGAGAGCTTCAAGTTCCTCGGTGTCCACATCACTAAGGAACTGTCATGGTCCACACACATCTACAGTTGTGAAAAGGACACAACACCTCTTCCCCCTCAGGAGGCTGAAAAGATTTGGCACGGGTCCTCAGAGCCTCAAAAAGTTATACTCAAAATCATTACAAAAGCTGCGTACTGGAAACCTGTGACTATTAATGAAGCCAATCAGAGCTTTCAGAATGACCTTCCGTCCTATCAGTGTGCCTGTCTTCAATGGGAGGAGACCATGCATTTCTAATTAACACTGCTGGTATAAATCACCAACGTCAGTTTCTTTTATATTTCTTTCCCTTTATTTAACAAGGTAATGCCAGTAAAGTGTTGGTCGGAGCTATGATACTACAGGATTGAGAGGGTCTTGTCTAGATTGATATCAGGCAATAAGGAAAATCATGAACATGATAATAATTCATTATTTATCATTAACAACAACAATGTTAAGATGTATTAAAGTGAGTTTTCTGGAAATGCACTTGATACGAACAACAGGAACCATTAACAAATACTGTCTTCATTAACAAATACTGTCTTCATTAACAAATAATGTCTTCATTAACAAATACTGTCTTCCATTAACAAATACTGTCTTCCATTAACAAATACTGTCTTCATTAACAAATACAATCTTCATTAACAAATAGTGTTTTCATTAACAAATACTGTCTCCCATTAACAAATAATGTCTTCATTAACAAATACTATCTTCATTAACAAATAGTGTTTTCATTAACAAATACTGTCTCCCATTAACAAATAATGTCTTCATTAACAAATACTGTCTTCATTAACAAATACTGTCTTCCATTGCAGAACATGGAGAAGGTTCTGATCCGTCCCACCGCGTTCAAACCGGTGGTCCCGATGAACCGCCACTCAGTGCAGTACCTCTCCCTGAGACCAGGGGGCAACCTCTCTGAGAGCCAAGGCACCCTCAACCTCCTCATGCCCCTGTCTATCAACGGGAATAACGGAAATACAGTGGTCAATAACGTGAATACCGTGTTCAATAACGTGGTCAATGGCACGGGGAGCTACGGGAACGTTGTACCTCTGGTCGGCTCGTCCTCTTCCTCAGATAGCAAGAGGAACTCATACAGCGGAGGACGCAACGCTCGCAGCAGCCATTCCTGCTCCATGTCAGACTCTGGCCGTAACTCCCTGTCCAGCCTGCCCACCCACAGCAGCCTGGCCAATAGCGAGGCCTCCGGGTCGGGTTCAGGGTCTGTGGGGTCCGGGGTGGGCCCGGAGCCTGGGAGAACCACCACCACAAACGGGGGGTCGGGGATCAACGGAGGTCACGCCCACTCTACCTCCCACGGTCACTCAAACTCGGACAGCGGGCGGTCGTCGTCCAGTAAGAGCACAGGGTCGCTGAGTGGGCGAGGCCAGCCCCTGTCGGACAGCGGGTCGTGTGGGCGCTCGCCCCCGACCCTGGAGGGTTACGAGGGGGTGGTTAGGGAGCTGGAGGAGAAGTTGAGGGAGAGAGACCTGGAGCTGCAGCAACTCAGAGAGAACCTGGACGAGAACGAGGCCGCCATCTGTCAGGTGAGAGGGGATTTAAGCAGGCCTAAAGTGTTTCCTCGAGGAGCAATATGATTAAAATGTTTGTTTCTGTCATTTCTGCTGGTTCTATTACTAAGCTCAATTATTCCATATATACTGAACGAAAATATAAATGAAACATGCTACAATTTCAATGATACAGTTGATATTTAAATAAATAAATTACGCCCTAATCTATGGATTTCACATGACTGGGCAGGGGCGCAGCCAAGGATTGGCCTGGGAAGGCCTAGGCCCACCCACTTGGGAGCCAGGCCCAGCCAATCAGAATTAGTTTCTCCCACAAAAGGGCTTTATTACAGACAGAAATACTCCTCAGTGTCATCAGCTGTCTGGGTGGCTGGTTTCAGACGATCCCGCAGGTGAAGAAGCCGTATGTGGAGGTCCTGGGCTGGCGTGGTTAAACATGGTCTGCGGTTGTGAGGCCTGTTGGCCGTACTGCCAAATTCACTAAAACGATGTGGGAGGTGGCTTATGAACATTAGATTGTCTGGCAACAGCTCTGGTGGACATTCCTGCAGTCAGCATGCCAATTGCACGCTCCCTCAAAACTTGAGACATCTGTGGCATTGTGTTGTGTGACAAAACTGCATATTTTAGAGTGTTTTTTTATTGTACCCAGCACAAGGAGCACCTGTGTAATGATCATGTTATTTTATCAGCTTCTTGATATGCCACACCTGTCAGGTGGATGGATTAACTTGGCAAAGGAGAAATGCTCACTAACAGGGATGTAACCACATTTGTGCACATAATTTGCGGAAAAAATAAGCTTTTTGTGCGTATGGAAAATGTCTGGGATCTTTTATTTCAGCTCATGAAACATGGCAACAACACATTACATGTTACATTTATATTTTTGTTCAGTGTACCGGTATACTTTTGAGCCATACTAGTGCTGGTTCACAGTTTGACCTCTGGATGTGGTAACTGTATGTAACCTCTAAACTGTGACGTCTATCCCCTGACCTCCTGTCCTGTAGGTATACGAGAAGAAGCAGCTTCGCTGTGAGAGAGAGCTGGAAGAGCTGAGACAGAGCTGTTCCTCTAAGATGAAACAGGCTTCACAGAAGGCCCAGAGAGTACAACAGGCCTTACAGCTACAGGTAACAGACAGAGATACTTCAGTCAACTTAGTTTGAGAAGCAGGGCCCTTCTTTGTGTGACAGGTATTGTTGCAAGTTACATAAAAAGCTATTATTATTATTGTTTATTACTGTATGATATGTTACTTCTGTTTCGGTAGCGTCTCTTCATTTTCGGACTGTCAAAATGTCACCCTAACACCGTACCCAAACAGGCCGCGCACGTGCACCATTGTGCGCAAATTGATTTTGTTCCCCACACCAAACGCGATCCCGACACGCAGGTTGAAATATCAAAACAAACTCTGAACCAATTATATTAATTTGGGGACAGGTTGAAAAGCATTAAACATTTATGGCAATTTAGCTTGCTGTTGCTAGCTAATTTGTCCTGGGATATAAACGTTGAGTTGCTATCTTACCTGAAATGCACATTACATTTACATTTAAGTCATTTAGCAGACTCTCTTATCCAGAGCGACTTACAAGTACATACATTCATACTTTTTTTGTACTGGCCCCCCGTGGGAATCGAACCCACAACCCTGGCGTTGCAAGCGCCATGCTCTACCAACTGAGCCACACGGGGCACAAGGTCCTCTACTCCGAAAATTAATCCACACATAAAACGGTCAACCGAATCGTTTCTAGTCATCCCTCCTCCTTCCAGGCTTTTTCTTCTTTGGACTTTATATGGCGATTGGCATCTAACTTCCATAGTTACCACGATGACCGACCGAACTCAGTTCATCTTTCAATCACCCACGTGGGCATAACCAATGAGGAGATGGCACGTGGGTATCTGCTTCTATAAACCAATGAGGAGATGGGAGAGGCAGGACTTGCACTCCATTCAGCGTCACAAATAGAACTGACTTCTATATTAGCGCTTGGCAATGCAGACGCTCAATGGGGCACGCGAGCAGTGTGGGTGCAATAATTGAATAACATGTATGTTACAATTTATTTTGCAATGCTCGCAAATGCGACGTGAGCGGTGTGGTCAGCATGTAACTGTCTGTGTCTTTATTTCAGGTGTTCCAACTGCAGCAAGAGAAGAAGAAGCTTCAGGAGGACTTCTCCTCTCTGCTGCAGAACAGGGAAGAGCTGGAGAGGAGGTGTGCCTCTATACAGAGAGAGCAGACCCAGCTGGGACCACGCCTAGAAGAGACCAAGTGGGAGGTGTGTGGGTCAGACATTAGGGTTGATTCATGTACACCATTTCAAAGTAAGTGATCTCAATATTCACAAAATATTTATTCTCCCTCATTTCCTCCTTCCTTCCCTCCCCAGGTGTGTCAGAAATCAGGTGAGATCTCCCTTTTGAAACAGCAACTGAAGGAGTGCCAGTCAGAGCTGAGCCAGAAGGGCGGGGAGCTGGTGGTCCTGAAGTCCCAGTTGAGAGAGCTAAGGTCCGATCTCCAGAACAGCCAGGCTACGACCCAGGAGGCTGGGCCGGCCCTACGAACACGCTCCCTGGAGCTGGAGGTCTGCGAGAATGAGCTCCAGCGCAGGAAGAGCGAAGCCGAGCTGCTCCGCGAGAAAGTCGGACGCTTGGACGAAGAGTTGGCCCGCCTCCGAGATACCCTGGCCAATCAGGAAGGAGGTTATCTTCCTGGAGGCCAGGCACTAGCCACTAAGGGCCAATGTATGAGCCTGCCCCTCCCCCAGGGGCGTGGGGGTGTGGGGGGTGGAAGGGAGGGCCTCAGCCCCTCTGTGGGGTACCGAGATGCGGAGGAGGGGAGGCTGGGTTGGGGAGGGGAGAGTGATGAGACCAAGGCTCAGAGGCAGAGTGCTGAAGCTGTGCTGGGACTCAGGCAACAGGTGAGCTCCAACAACAACGATGTTTATACTTTCTTTCAGTCTCATATGAACCCCCAACCCTCACACCATTGCACTCGTTTCTGTGGTTTCTCTATTGGTGTTCAGACAGTAAAACCTGTACTTTAATACATGTTAAAACCACACACTTGAAAAAACAATGACCGACCTTGTTTCAATAATTTTTTTACCATTTTCATTGCAGAATAGTGCTTGAATAATACTTATACTGCTCTGTTGTGTATTGTTTTAACATTGTGATAGAACAACTTCATATGGATTTTGAAATTATCAAATAACTTCCATTAATCAGTTAATCAACCAATCAATCCATGTGTTGTGTGTCAGGTGGAGAGGCTGAGGGCAGAGCTGATGTACGAGAGGAGGAGCAGTGAGGAGGGGTGGGGTGGATTTGAGGAGGAGAGGAGGGTCTGGCAGCAGGAAAAGGAAAAGGTGATCCGCTACCAGAAGCAGCTGCAGCAGAACTACATCCAGATGTACAGGAGGAACAGAGATCTGGAGAGAGTGATGAGAGAGCTCAGTCTAGAGCTGGAGAACAGAGATGTAGAGGACTACGACATCCACAGCGGCAGCAACGACATCCACTTCGAGGAGATCGCCGCTACTGAGATCTAGAGGGACCATACAAGGGTGTCCTCATGCCCCAGTGAGATTTAGAGACCAGACAGGGGCGTAGTCTAACCCCAGTGAGATTTAGAGACCAGACAGGGCGTAGTCTAACCCCAGTGAGATTTAGAGACCAGACAGGGCGTTGTCTAACCCCAGTG
>NW_026602135.1:5000-20000 GCF_029448725.1 Salvelinus fontinalis | reverse complement strand
TACTACCTGAGAGGTCGTAGTGTGGTACTACCTGAGAGGTCGTAGTGTGGTCCTACCTGAGAGGTCGTAGTTTGGTCGTAGTGTGGTCCTACCTGAGAGGTCGTAGTGTGGTACTACCTGAGAGGTCGTAGTGTGGTCCTACCTGAGAGGTCGTAGTGTGGTCGTAGTGTGGTCCTACCTGAGAGGTCGTAGTGTGGTCCTACCTGAGAGGTCGTAGCGTGGTCCTACCTGAGAGGTCGTAGCGTGGTCCTACCTGAGAGGTCGTAGCGTGGTCGTAGTGTGGTCGTAGCGTGGTCCTACCTGAGAGGTCGTAGTGTGGTCCTACCTGAGGGGTCGTAGTGTGGTCCTACCTGAGAGGTCGTAGCGTGGTCCTACCTGAGAGGTCGTAGTGGGGTCCTACCTGAGAGGTCGTAGTGTGGTCGTAGTGTGGTCGTAGCGTGGTCGTAGTGGGGTCCTACCTGAGAGGTCGTAGTGTGCGTAGCAGGCGTAGTACTCTGAGGATTCCCAGGATCCGGTTCCCTCCGGTCAAGGCCAGAGACACCAGGATGTCCAACAGAGAGACAAACACCAGGATCCCATCCAGAACATTCCAGCTGCTCTTCAGGTAGCTCTGTTTACCCCAGCAGAACCCCAACGCTACAATCTATAGACATTAAGAAGACAATGACTCCAGGACTGAAACAGGCTGAAACAGACAGCATACTGAAACAGACAGCATACTGAAACAGACAGCATACTGATACAGACTGAAACAGACAGCAGACTGAAACAGACTGAAACAGACAGCAAACTGAAACAGACAGCATACTGACACACACTGAAACAGACAGCAGACTGAAACAGACAGGAGACTGAAACAGACTGAAACACACAGCAGACTGAAACAGACTGAAACAGACAGTAGACTGATTCAGACTGAAACAGACAGCAGACTGAAACAGACAGCAGACTGAAACAGACAGCATACTGATACAAACTGAAACAGACAGCATACTGACACACACTGAAACAGACAGCAGACTGAAACAGACAGCAGACTGAAACTGACTGAAACAGACTGAAACAGACAGCAGACTGAAACAGACAGGAGACTGAAACAGACTGAAACACACAGCAGACTGAAACAGACTGAAACAGACAGTAGACTGATTCAGACTGAAACAGACAGCAGACTGAAACAGACAGCAGACTGAAACAGACAGCAGACTGAAACTGACTGAAACTGACTGAAACAGACAGCAGACTGAAACAGACTGAAACAGACAGCAGACTGATACAGACAACAGACTGATACAGACTGAAACAGACAGCAGACTGAAACAGACAGCAGACTGAAACAGACAGCATACTGAAACAGACTGAAACTGACTGAAACAGACAGCAGACTGAAACAGACTGAAACAGACAGCAGACTGAAACAGACTGAAACAGACAGCAGACTGATACAGACAACAGACTGATACAGACTGAAACAGACAGCAGACTGAAACAGACAGCAGATTGAAACAGACTGAAACAGACAGCAGACTGAAACAGACAGCATACTGAAACAGACATCAGACTGAAACAGACAGCAGACTGAAATAGACTGAAACAGACAGCAGACTGAAACAGACTGAAACAGACAGCATACTGAAACAGACAGCAGATTGAAACAGACTGAAACAGACATCAGACTCAAACAGACTGAAACAGACATCAGACTGAAACAGACTGAAACAGACAGCAGACTGAAACAGACTGAAACAGACAGCAGACTGAAACAGACTGAAACAGACAGTAGACTGAAACAGACTGAAACAGACAGCAGACTGAAACAGACAGTAGACTGAAACAGACAGCAGACTGAAACAGACAGCAGACTGAAACAGACTGACAGACAGCAGACTGAACCAGACTGAACTAGACAGCAGACTGACAACAGACTGAAACAGAATGCAGACTGAACCAGACAACAGACTGAAACAGACTGAAACAGACAGCATACTGAAACAGACTGAAACAGACAGCATACTGAAACAGACTGATACAGACAGCATATTGAAACAGACTGATACAGACAGCATACTGAAACAGACTGAAACAGACAGCATACTGAAACAGACTGAAACAGACAGCAGACTGAAACAGACTGAAACAGACAGCATATTGAAACAGACTGATACAGACAGCATACTGAAACAGACTGAACTAGACAGCAGACTGACAACAGACTGAAACAGAATGCAGACTGAACCAGACAACAGACTGAAACAGACTGAAACAGACAGCATACTGAAACAGACTGAAACAGACAGCATACTGAAACAGACTGATACAGACAGCATATTGAAACAGACTGATACAGACAGCATACTGAAACAGACTGAAACAGACAGCATACTGAAACAGACTGAAACAGACAGCAGACTGAAACAGACTGAAACAGACAGCATACTGAAACAGACTGAAACAGACAGCATACTGAAACAGACTGAAACAGACAGCAGACTGATACAGACAGCAGACTGAACCAGACTGAACCAGACAGCAGACTGACAACAGACTGAAACAGAATGCAGACTGAACCAGACAACAGACTGAAACAGACTGAAACAGACAGCATACTGAAACAGACAGCATACTGAAACAGACAGCATACTGAAACAGACTGAAACAGACAGCATACTGAAACAGACATCAGACTGACAGCAGACTGAAACAGACTGAAACAGGCAGCATACTGAAACAGACAGCAGGCTGAAACAGAGAGCAGACTGAAACAGACAGCAGACTGAAATAGACAGCATACTGAAACAGACAGCAGACTGAAACAGACAACAGACTGAAACAGAGAGCAGACTGAAATAGACAACAGACTGAAACAGAGAGCAGACTGAAATAGACTGAAACAGACAGCAGACTGAAACAGACAGCAGACTGAAACAGACTGAAACAGAGAGCAGACTGAAACAGAGAGCAGACTGAAATAGACAGCAGACAAACAGACAGCAGACTGAAACAGACAGCAGACTGAAACAGACAGCAGACTGAAACAGACAGCAGACTGAAACAGACAGCAGACTGAAACAGACAGCAGACTGAAACAGACAGCAGACTGAAACAGACAGCAGACTGAAACAGACAGCAGACTGAAACAGACAACAGACTGAAACAGAGAGCAGACTGAAACAGACAGCAGACTGAAACAGACAGCAGACTGAAACAGACAGCAGACTGAAACAGACAGCAGACTGAAACAGACAGCAGACTGAAACAGACAGCAGACTGAAACAGACAGCAGACTGAAACAGACAGCAGACTGAAACAGACAGCAGACAAACAGACAGCAGACTGAAACAGACAGCAGACTGAAACAGACAGCAGACAAACAGACAGCAGACTGAAACAGACAGCAGACAAACAGACAGCAGACTGAAACAGACAGCAGACTGAAACAGACAGCAGACTGAAACAGACAACAGACTGAAACAGAGAGCAGACTGAAACAGACTGAAACAGACAGCAGACTGAAACAGACAGCAGACTGAAACAGACATCAGACTGAAACAGACAACAGATTGAAACAGACGATATTATTACCTTGACAGTCATCTCAGCCAGGAAGATGACAGTGAACACGTAGTTGGAGACACTCAAAAAAACTCGCTCCTGGAGGGAGGGAGAGGAGGAGAGACATCGCAAGACATCCGGGAACGCTTAGCGAAACAAACCATAGAGACCAGGCCGAGGTTTGAGAGGTCAATGAGAGAAGTAAAAATATTCTAGCCAGCTAACTAGCGATTAACATTAACGGCTAACAAGGTGTATTTTTGCCACAACTTGCTATGAAAAGACAAACTAGCAGAGTAGTTAGCAGACAGTAGTTAGCAGACAGTAGTTAGCAGACAGTAGTAGTAGTTAGCAAACAGTAGTTAGCAGACAGTAGTTAGCAGACATTAGTAGTAGCTAGCAGACAGTAGGTAGCAGACAGTAGGTAGCAGACAGTAGTTAGCAGACATTCGTTAGCAGACAGTAGTTAGCAGACAGTAGTTAGCAGACAGTAGTAGTAGTTAGCAGACAGTAGTTAGCAGACAGTAGTTAGCAGACAGTAGTAGTAGTTAGCAGACAATAGTAGTAGTTAGCAGACAATAGTAGTAGGTAGCAGACAGTAGTAGTAGTTAGCAGACAGTAGTTAGCTGACAGTAGTAGTAGTTAGCAGACAATAGTAGTAGTTAGCAGACAATAGTAGTAGGTAGCAGACAGTAGTAGTAGGTAGCAGACAGTAGTTAGCAGACAGTAGTTAGCAGACAGTAGTTAGCAGACAGTAGTTAGCAGACATTAGTTAGCAGACATTAGTTAGCAGACAGTAGTTAGCAGACAGTAGGTAGCAGACAGTAGGTAGCAGACAGTAGTTAGCAGACATTAGTTAGCAGACAGTAGTTAGCAGACAGTAGGTAGCAGACAGTAGGTAGCAGACAGTAGTTAGCAGACAGTAGTAGTAGTTAGCAGACAGTAGTTAGCAGACAGTAGTTAGCAGACAGTAGTTAGCAGACAGTAGTAGTAGTTAGCAGACAGTAGTTAGCAGACAGTAGTTAGCAGACAGTAGTTAGCAGACAGTAGTTAGCAGACAGTAGTAGTAATTAGCAGACAGTAGTTAGCAGACAGTAGTTAGCAGACAGTAGTTAGCAGACAGTAGTAGTAGTTAGCAGACAGTAGTTAGCAGACAGTAGTTAGCAGACAGTAGTTAGCAGACAGTAGTAGTAGTTAGCAGACAGTAGTAGTAGTTAGCAGACAGTAGTTAGCAGACAGTAGTTAGCAGACAGTAGTTAGCAGACAGTAGTAGTAGGTAGCAGACAGTAGTTAGCAGACAGTAGTTAGCAGACAGTAGTTAGCAGACAGTAGTTAGCAGACAGTAGTAGTAATTAGCAGACAGTAGTTAGCAGACATTAGTTAGCAGACATTAGTTAGCAGACAGTAGTTAGCAGACAGTAGTTAGCAGACATTAGTTAGCAGACAGTAGTTAGCAGACAGTAGGTAGCAGACAGTAGGTAGCAGACAGTAGTTAGCAGACATTAGTTAGCAGACAGTAGTTAGCAGACAGTAGTAGTAGTTAGCAGACAGTAGTTAGCAGACAGTAGTTAGCAGACAGTAGTTAGCAGACAGTAGTTAGCAGACAGTAGTTAGCAGACATTAGTTAGCAGACATTAGTTAGCAGACTGTAGTTAGCAGACAGTAGGTAGCAGACAGTAGTTAGCAGACAGTAGTTAGCAGACAGTAGTTAGCAGACAGTAGTAGTAATTAGCAGACAGTAGTTAGCAGACATTAGTTAGCAGACATTAGTTAGCAGACATTAGTTAGCAGACAGTAGTTAGCAGACAGTAGTTAGCAGACAGTAGTTAGCAGACAGTAGTTAGCAGACAGTAGTTAGCAGACAGTAGTTAGCAGACAGTAGTTAGCAGACAGTAAGATACAAACTAATAGTGTAAATATAAGTGTTCAAGAAAAAATAGTAAAAATAGGGTTCTAGAAGGTAAAGTAAAAATAGGGTTCTAGAGGGTAAAGTAAAAATAGGGTTCTAGAAGGTAAAGTAAAAATAGGGTTCTAGAAGGTAAGGTAAAAATAGGGTTCTAGAAGGTAAGGTAAAAATAGGGTTCTAGAAGGTGATGGAAAAATAGGGTTCTAGAAGGTTAAGTAAAAATAGGGTTCTAGAAGGTTAAGTAAAAATAGGGTTCTAGAAGGTAAAGTAAAAATAGGGTTCTAGAAGGTAAAGTAGAAATAGGGTTCTAGAAGGTAAAGTAAAAATAGGGTTCTAGAAGGTTAAGTAAAAATAGGGTTCTAGAAGGTAAAGTAAAAATAGGGTTCTAGAAGGTAAAGTAAAAATAGGGTTCTAGAAGGTAATGTAAAAATAGGGTTCTAGAAGGTAAAGTAAAAATAGGGGTCTAGAAGGTAAAGTAAAAATAGGGTTCTAGAAGGTAAAGTACAAATAGGGTTCTAGAAGGTAATGTAAAAATAGGGTTCTAGAAGGTAAAGTAAAAATAGGGGTCTAGAAGGTAAAGTAAAAATAGGGTTCTAGAAGGTAAAGTACAAATAGGGTTCTAGAAGGTAATGTAAAAATAGGGTTCTAGAAGGTAAAGTAAAATAGGGTTCTAGAAGTGATAGGTGAGAATTATCTGTTAATTGAATGATTAGAATATTCCGCCCTGAAACATATAATTGTATGGGTATAACACCAGCCAGCCCTGGTGTCTTACGGTGCTGTGAGGCTGTATGCCGGGTCTCTCCAGAGCGATGGTGATGCAGTTGAGGAAGATGAAGATCAGGACCACGTGATCAAACATCTTATGAGAGATCATCCCCTTAGCCCACACACGGAACCTAGAGGAGGGAGCGGAGAGAGGGGAGAGGGGATGAGGTGAGGGGTGAGGGAGGGGGAGAGAGGGATTGGGTGAGGGAGGGGGAGAGAGGGGGGTGGGGAGAGAGGGGAGGGAGGGGGATGGGGTGAGGGAGGGGGAAGGGGATGGGGGAGGGGGTGAGGGAGGGGGGAGGGAAGGGGTTGGGGTGCGGGAGGTGGGGTGATGGGGGAGGGGATGGGGGAGGGAGGGAGGGAGAAATCAGCACAGAGGAAGATACAGTATCTATGAGAAGGTGAGACAACAAGTGTGTGTGTGTGTGTGTGTGTGTGTGTGTGTGTGTGTGTGTGTGTGTGTGTGTGTGTGTGTGTGTGTGTGTGCGTGCGTGTGTGTGTTTATGGTGTGTGTGTGCGTGTGTGTGTGTGTGTGTGTGTGTGTGTGTGTGTGTGTGTGTGTGTGTGTGTGTGTGTGTGTGTGTGTGTGTGTGGTAGGGTGTGTGTGTGTGTGTGTGTGTGTGTGTGTGTGTGTGTGTGTGTGTGTGTGTGGTAGGGTGTGTGTGTGTGTGTGTGTGTGCGTGTGTGCGTGTGTGCGTGTGTGCGTGCGTGCGTGCGTGCGTGCGTGCGTGCGTGCGTGCGTGCGTGTGTGCGTGCGTGCGTGGTGTGTGTGTGTGTGTGTGTGTGTGTGTGTGCGTGCGTGCGTGCGTGTGTGTGTGTGTGACTCACGAGTTCTGAGGGGAGAACAGGTAGAGGTTCCAGTCCTCATGTTCTCTGCACCAGCGCGGCTTGTGGCTCTGCAGCGTTCTCCTGACCCGGAACCACAGGTTCTACAGAGGTCAGAGGGTCAGCAGTACACACATCGTCAGTCTCTAAGTTCGGGGATGTGTGTTTCCATGACGCCGCAGAACATTCGTTCTCTCAGCAGGAGAGAACAACAGCTCTCGCTTGTCCTGTCAGACTGGAAGGACTAATGCACTCTGGGAAACACGCCATCACAAAGTGCTCAGTCCTCAGTGAGCAGGGTCGGGGAAAAACGGGACAGCGGAAAACACAGTCAGCAACTAAGTCAGTCCCAAACTGCTAACAACCAGCTCTCCACGGTTACGTCGACCCCAAACTGATCACCAGGGGCACAACTTTCACTTGGGATGAAGGGGGGGGGGTCATTTTTGCCCCACCCCCTCCCCTCCCACACAGTTTTATCATTGCACCGTGACACCAAAAACGGCATCGGTGTGCTTTAGGACCACGCGGACGCCTTAGAACAGTCTGGGTAGGCTGTTTTGGAGGTTTCAGCCGGCTGAATTTAGGTCCGCGCGGACGCCACAGAGCGGGAGGACAGGCTGTGTGAAGGCAAAGCTTCTGGAAGGCTGGCCGGATCAACACGGGAGAGTTAAAACAGAGGCAACTGCTGTCAGTGTGTCTGTGTTGCACTCTCTCTCCCGAGTTGTAAAAAAGCAAGCAGAACAGAAACTGGCTACTCGTCAGTTGACTGATGTAGCTGGGAAAGTAACTGCTGTTTATCTTAACAGAAAACTAAACTAGTGTTTATTGACTAGACTGGTGGGGGTCGGGGAGAGAGTTGGACTGGTGGGGGTCGAGGAGAGAGTTGGACTGGTGGGGGTCGAGGAGAGAGTTGGACTGGTGGGGGTCGGGGAGAGAGTTGGACTGGTGGGGGTCGGGGAGAGAGTTGGACTGGTGGGGGTCGGGGAGAGAGTTGGACTGGTGGGGGTCGGGGAGAGAGTTGGACTGGTGGGGGTCGAGGAGAGAGTTGGACTGGTGGGGGTCGGGGAGAGAGTTGGACTGTTGGGGGTCGGGGAGAGAGTTGGACTGGTAGGGGTCAGGGGGAGAGTTGGACTTGCGGGGGTCGGGGAGAGAGTTGGACTGGTGGGGGTCGAGGAGAGAGTTGGACTTGGTGGGGGTCGGGGGGAGAGTTGGACTGGTGGGGGTCGAGGAGAGAGTTGGACTGGTGGGGATCGGGGAGAGAGTTGGACTGGTGGGGGTCGGGGAGAGAGTTGGACTGGTGGGGGTCGGGGAGAGAGTTGGACTGGTGGGGGTCGAGGAGAGAGTTGGACTTGGTGGGGGTCGGGGAGAGAGTTGGACTGGTGGGGGTCGGGGAGAGAGTTGGACTGGTGGGGGTCGGGGAGAGAGTTGGACTGGTGGGGGTCGGGGAGAGAGTTGGACTGGTGGGGGTCGGGGAGAGAGTTGGACTGGTGGGGGTCAGGGAGAGAGTTGGACTGGTGGGGGTCGGGGAGAGAGTTGGACTGGTGGGGGTTGGGGAGAGAGTTGGACTGGTGGGGGTCGGGGAGAGAGTTGGACTGGTGGGGGTCGAGGAGAGAGTTGGACTGGTGGGGGTCAGGGGGAGAGTTGGACTGGTTGATCCATTTCAGTCTGATCAATAACTTATAACATATTTAACAATGATCTCTTACCCAGCTTGATGACTGGGGGGGGGCATATTCGTCTATTTTTTGTTGTTCTAAATAAAGACGGCCAGAATAGACATGGGTTATAATGGATTGTTTAGAAAAGCGGGGAGTGGGTTTTAGATGCCCAATAAAAATCAGGGGGAGGACCCCCCAGACCCCCCGCCAGGTTATGACCTCCTCGTCACTTCTAAAACCAATGTTGCTCCCCGGCTGCTCACAACCAACTGCCCTGTTAACTCTCCTCCATCAGAGAGAGCGAGAGCGAGAGAGAGAGAGAGAGAGAGAGAGAGAGAGAGAGAGAGAGAGAGAGAGAGAGAGAGAGAGAGCGAGAGCGAGAGCGAGAGCGAGAGCGAGAGCGAGAGAGAGAGAGAGAGAGCAGTCTCTCTGTAAACCTCAGTCTAACCTGCTGTACGTCTCCTCTATCAGGGAGAGAGAGAGAGAGAGAGCAGTCTCTCTGTAAACCTCAGTCTAACCTGCTGTACGTCTCCTCTATCAGGGAGAGAGAGAGAGAGAGAGCAGTCTCTCTGTAAACCTCAGTCAGAAACTGGAACGAAAACTCAGCTGAATCTAAAATGATTTAAATGGTCTTCTCTGAGATGGCTTCAGAACGACTGTGGGATGGTAATGAGAAAGGATACAGTCCTAATTAACTCTCACTGTGGGTCTGGGACCATCTGAGAGAGACAGAACGCACTGCCTAAAACACCTAGCTGTTCTGGGACCCTGTGAGCTACAGGGATAATCCTTCACACACACGCTACACACACATACGCTACACACACACACACACACACACACACACGCTACACACACACCCACGTCTCATATCCACCCTCTCTGATTCGGTGCCACCGGGGAGAGCTGGTTTCTCGTCTCTCTAAACTCTATCACACTACACACTACACACTACACACTACACACTACACACACACACACACACACACACACACACACACACACACACACACACACACACACACACACACACACACACACACACTACACACACACACACTACACTACACTGCCGTGGCCAACCAATTACAGGGGAACAATTAGCCTCCCTGCAGGCCTCTATAAACAAATACAACAAGAACAGAAGGAGAAGGGAGGGAGAACAGAAGGGGAGAGGGAGAGAGAACAGAAGGAGAGAGAGAGAACAGAAGGAGAGAGAGAGAACAGAAGGAGAGAGGGAGAACAGAAGGGGAGAGGGAGAACAGAAGGGGAGAGGGAGAACAGAAGGGGAGAGGGAGAACAGAAGGAGAGAGGGAAGAACATAAGGGGAGAGGGAGGGAGAACAGAAGGGGAGAGAGAGAACAGAAGGGGAGAGGGAGGGAGAACAGAAGGAGAGAGGGAGGGAGAACAGAAGGAGAGAGGGAGAACAGAAGGGGAGAGGGAGAACAGAAGGGGAGAGGGAGGGAGAACAGAAGGGGAGAGGGAGGGAGAACAGAAGGAGAGAGGGAGGGAGAACAGAAGGGGAGAGAGGGAGAACAGAAGGGGAGAGAGGAGAACAGAAGGGGAGAGGGAGAACAGAAGGAGAGAGGGAGAACAGAAGGGGAGAGGGAGGGAGAACAGGAGAGAGGGAGGGAGAACAGAAGGGGAGAGGGAGAACAGAAGGAGAGAGGGAGGGAGAACAGAAGGAGAGAGGGAGAACAGAAGGGGAGAGGGAGGGAGAACAGAAGGGGAGAGGGAGAACAGAAGGAGAGGGAGAACAGAAGGGGAGAGGGAGAACAGAAGGAGAGAGAGGGAGAACAGAAGGGGAGAGGGAGAACAGAAGGGGAGAGGGAGAACAGAAGGAGAGAGGGAGGGAGAACAGAAGGAGAGAGGGAGAACAGAAGGGGAGAGGGAGAACAGAAGGAGAGAGGGAGGGAGAACAGAAGGAGAGAGGGAGAACAGAAGGGGAGAGGGAGGGAGAACAGAAGGGGAGAGGGAGAACAGAAGGAGAGGGAGAACAGAAGGGGAGAGGGAGAACAGAAGGAGAGAGAGGGAGAACAGAAGGGGAGAGGGAGAACAGAAGGGGAGAGGGAGAACAGAAGGAGAGAGGGAGAACAGAAGGGGAGAGGGAGGGAGAACAGAAGGGGAGAGGGAGGGAGAACAGAAGGAGAGAGGGAGGGAGAACAGAAGGAGAGAGGGAGAACAGAGGGAGAGAGGGAGAACAGAAGGGGAGAGGGAGAACAGAAGGGGAGAGGGAGAACAGAAGGAGAGAGAGGGAGAACAGAAGGAGAGAGGGAGAACAGAAGGGGAGAGGGGAGGGAGAACAGAAGGGGAGAGGGAGAACATAAGGGGAGAGGGAGGGAGAAGAGAAGGGGAGAGGGAGGGAGAAGAGAAGGGGAGAGGGAGGGAGAACAGAAGGAGAGAGGGAGGGAGAACAGAAGGAGAGAGGGAGAACAGAGGGAGAGAGGGAGAACAGAAGGGGAGAGGGAGGGAGAACAGAAGGGGAGAGGGAGAACAGAAGGAGAGAGAGAGGGAGAACAGAAGGAGAGAGAGAGGGAGAACAGGAGAGAGGGAGGGAGAACAGAAGGAGAGAGGGAGAACCAGTGACTCACGTCCTCCTCCATGTCATCGTCAGGTGAAAGGTCCTTGTTGGGGTCATAGGTCATGTGATGAAGACTCCTCCCGTTACAGTCCCCGTACTCCCCCGTTACCGACGGGCCCAGAGAGGACACCTGTAGCAGCTCCGAGGACCCCTCTTCCTCCTCCTCCCCTCCTCCCTCCCCTGAGAGCAGACTCTCTCTCTCTCCGCTGGTTTTGCTGCGTTTGAGGCTGGGGGCGCGGTTGAGGCTGGGGGCGCGGTTGAGGCTGTTCCAACTTGACCTCCTGCTGCCCCACCCACTGACTGAACCCTGACCTCTAGGATGGAGGGGCGAGTGCTGGCCGGGGCTGGACTGGAGGGGGGGGAGAGGGAGGAGGGAGAATGGAGGGGTAAATATATCAAATCCGTAAATATGAAGTCAGAAATGTACTCATCAAGATCAGAACCCTTTGAAGCCATATAGGTCAGAGGTCAGGGGTTAAAGGTGACTCACCAGAGAGCGCTGGTCGTAGGCTGAGGGGTCTATGGAAGCACCCGCGTTGCCGTGACGAGAATCGGCGTCGTCAATCCCTGCCTCGGAATACCCTGAACAAACATCTCCATACAGCTCCTCCCCCAGAACGGACTCAGGGCCCAATGAGCTCTTGGGCGTCGGTATGGGCGTCGCCGCCGTGCGCGTGATGATTATTGGAGGAGCCAGAGTGTTGCGGTCCGCGTGACCGTTGGCCGTCATCATCAGAGAATACATCTTCAGCTCTGAGGAAGAGCAACATCATCACCCTCATCATCATCATCATCATCATCACCATCACCACCATCATCACCATCATCATCATCATCACCACCATCATCATCACCATCATCATCACCATCATCATCATCATCATCACCATCACCATCACCACCATCATCACCACCATCACCATCATCACCATCATCATCACCATCATCACCATCATCATCACCACCATCATCACCATCATCATCACCATCATCACCATCACCACCATCATCACCATCATCACCACCATCATCACCATCATCATCACCACCATCATCACCACCACCATCATCACCATCATCATCACCACCATCATCACCATCATCACCATCACCTCTACGTCTCTGATTCCCCACCTGTCTCTTTCAGCTCTCCAACCTTCTCCTCTTCCTCCTCCTCATCATCATGTCTCTCTACGTCTCTGTTAACTCACCTGTGTCTTTCAGCTCTCCAACCTTCTCCTCTTCCTCCTCCTCATCATCATGTCTCTCTACGTCTCTGTTAACTCACCTGTGTCTTTCAGCTCTCCAACCTTCTCCTCTTCCTCCTCCTCCTCCTCATCATCATGTCTCTCTACGTCTCTGATTCCTCACCTGTGTCTTTCAGCTCTCCAACCTTCTCCTCTTCCTCCTCCTCCTCATCATCATGTCTCTCTACGTCTCTGTTAACTCACCTGTGTCTTTCAGCTCTCCAACCTTCTCCTCTTCCTCCTCCTCATCATCATGTCTCTCTACGTCTCTGTTAACTCGCCTGTGTCTTTCAGCTCTCCAACCTTCTCCTCTTCCTCCTCCTCCTCCTCATCATCATGTCTCTCTACGTCTCTGATTCCTCACCTGTGTCTTTCAGCTCTCCAACCTTCTCCTCTTCCTCCTCCTCCTCATCATCATGTCTCTCTACGTCTCTGTTAACTCACCTGTGTCTTTCAGCTCTCCAACCTTCTCCTCTTCCTCCTCCTCCTCCTCATCATCATGTCTCTCTACGTCTCTGATTCCTCACCTGTGTCTTTCAGCTCTCCAACCTTCTCCTCTTCCTCCTCATCCTCATCATCATGTCTCTCTACGTCTCTGATTCCTCACCTGTGTCTTTCAGCTCTCCAACCTTCTCCTCTTCCTCCTCCTCCTCATCATCATGTCTCTCTACGTCTCTGTTAACCCACCTGTCTCTTTCAGCTCTCCAACCTTCTCCTCTTCCTCCTCCTCCTCCTCATCATCATGTCTCTCTACGTCTCTGATTCCTCACCTGTGTCTTTCAGCTCCCCAACCTTCTCCTCTCCATCGTCATCAGACCTCTTGTCATCATCAGAGTCCGCCCGGTTGGCGTCACCCTGACAGACAGAAAGAGAATCACGGTCTGAAAGCCCTGTACAAAACTCCCTCCTCTATCGGTTGTTGGTGACAAAACACAGAAGAGTTAGAACCCTGTAGAACCCTCTAGAACCTTGTAAGAACCATATAAACCCTCTAGAACCCTCTAGAACCAATTAGAACACGGTAGAACCATGTTGGACTCTGTAGAACCCCATAGAACCCTATTGGACTTTGTAGAACCCGGTAGAAACCAGTGATACCCAGTAGAACCCTGTTGGACTCAATAGAACCCTGTATAACCTTGTAGAACCCTGTTGGACTCTGTTGAAACTGGTTGGACTATATAGAATCCCATAGAACCCTGTAGAACCTTGTCAAACTCTTACCTCCGCCTGGAAGCCCTCCACCAAGATGGCCACCAGCAGGTTGAAGAGGACGTAGTTCCCAAAGGTCATCAGAGCTACAAAGTAGAGAGCAGCGAGAGGAGAGGTGGAGGCCATGCCGTTATACAGGACCACATTCCAGTCCTCCTGAGTCAGGATCTATAGACAGAGAGAGAGGAGAGAGAGGGATGAGAGGAGGAGAGAGAGGGAGAGAGAGAGAGGAGAGGAGAGAGAGGGATGAGAGGAGGAGAGAGGAGGGAGAGGAGAGAGAGGAGAGAGGAGAGGAGAGAGAGGAGAGAGGAGAGAGGAGAGGAGAGAGGAGAGAGGAGAGAGGAGAGGAGAGAGGAGAGAGGAGAGAGGAGAGGTGGAGGCCATGCCATTATACAGGACCACATTCCAGTCCTCCTGAGTCAGGATCTATAGACAGAGAGAGAGGAGAGAGAGGGATGAGAGGAGGAGAGAGGAGGGAGAGGAGAGGAGAGAGGAGAGGAGAGAGAGGGATGAGAGGAGGAGAGAGGAGGGAGAGGAGAGAGAGAGAGGAGAGGAGAGAGAGGGATGAGAGGAGGAGAGAGGAGGGAGAGGAGAGAGAGGAGAGAGGAGAGAGGAGAGGAGAGAGGAGAGGTGGAGGCCATGCCATTATACAGGACCACATTCCAGTCCTCCTGAGTCAGGATCTATAGACAGAGAGAGAGGAGAGGAGAGAGAGGGATGAGAGGAGGAGAGAGGAGGGAGGAGGGATGAGAGAGGAGAGAGGAGAGAGAGGAGAGAGAGGAGAGAGGAGAGGAGAGAGGAGAGGAGAGAGGAGAGAGGAGAGGTGGAGGCCATGCCGTTATACAGGACCACATTCCAGTCCTCCTGAGTCAGGATCTATAGACAGAGAGAGGAGAGGAGAGAGAGGGATGAGAGGAGGAGAGAGGAGGGAGGAGGGATGAGAGAGGAGAGAGGAGAGAGGAGAGGAGAGAGGAGAGAGGAGAGAGGAGAGAGAGGAGGGATGAGAGAGGGAGGGAATGAGGGACAGAGAGAGGGAGAGAGGGTGGGAGAGAGAGGGATGAGATAGGAGAGGGGAGGGATAAACAGAGAGAAAGCGAGAGAGTAGAGAGAGAGAGAGAGAGAGAGGAGGGATGAACAGAGAGAGAGAGAGAGAGAGAGAGAGAGAGAGAGGAGGGATGAACAGAGAGAGAGAGAGAGAGGAGGGATGAGAGAGGGAGGGAATGAGGGAGAGAGAGCGGGAGAGAGGGT
>NW_026602134.1:0-24455 GCF_029448725.1 Salvelinus fontinalis | reverse complement strand
ATTATCCTGTCTAGGATGAGCGTGCCGCTAGCGGCACCCCCCCCCCCCACTGAAAAACCAGTGCCGCGAAATTCAAAAAAAATATTTTTTTAAAATATTTAACTTTCACACATTAAAGTCCAATACAGCTAATGAAAGACACAGATCTTGTGAATCCAGTCAACATGTCCGATTTTTAAAATGTTTTACAGGGAAGACACAATATGTAAAGATGTACATCTATTACCTAAAAACACATTAGCATAATCCACCATCTTTTATTTGTCCACCAACACCAGTAGCTATCACCAATTCGGCTAAACTAAGATATTTATAGCCCCTAACCAACAAAAAAACTCATCAGATGACAGTCTGATAACATATTTATGGTATGGGATAGGTTTTGTTAGAAAAATGTGCATATTTCAGGTAGATGGCATAGGTTACAATTGCACCCACCGTCACAAATGGACTAGAATAATTACAATGAGCAACGTGTTTACCTAACTACTAATCATCAAACATTTCGTAAAAATACACAGCATACACTAATCGAAAGACACAGATCCTGTGAATACAGACAATATTTCAGATTTTCTAAGTGTCTTACAGCGAAAACACAATAAATCGTTATATTAGCATAGCACATAGCACATAGCAGCCCAGCATTGATTCTAGCCAAAGTGAGCGATAAAAGTCAACATCGCCAAAATATATTAATTTTTTCACTAACCTTCTCAGAATTCTTCCGATGACACTCCTGTAACATCATATTACACAATCCATATAGAGTTTGATCGAAAATGTTTATATTTAGCCACCAAAATCATGGTTAGACAATGTGAAATGTAGCTCAGCTGGTCAGAAAATGTCCTTGCGCCACTTAGACAGTGATCTACTCTTATACATAAATACTCATAAACGTGACTAAAAAATATAGGGTGGACAGGGATTGATAGACAATTTAATTCTTAATATTACATTACATTACATTTTTTAAATTATCCTTACTTTTCAATACAGTTTGCGCCAAGCGAAGCTACGTCAAAAAACATGGCGTCCTAAGCCACTAACATTTTTCGACAGAAACACGATTTATCATAATAAAAATGTCCTACTTTGAGCTGTTCTTCCATCAGTATCTTGGGCAAAGGATCCTTTCTTGGGAGTAATCGTCTTTTGGTGGAAAGCTGTCCTCTTGCCATGTGGAAATGCCAACTGCGTTCGGGATGAACTGAAAAGCGTGCCCAGCTATTCACAGCGTTTCAAAAATAAATGTCCCAAAATCGCACTAAACGGATATAAATTGCTATAAAACGCTTTAAATTAACTACCTTATGATGTTTTTAACTCCTATAAAGAGTAAAAAGATGACCGGAGAAATATAACAGGCTAAACTAACGCTTGGAACAGGAGCGGGTCGGTGTCCTCCACGCGCGTTACGCACCAAGAAAAGACTTGCTAGCTACAGGGTTTTTTAATTTATAGTGCCTGTGAACACGCAATCGACCCCATTCAAATCGTCATCACGTAAAGGCATCCAGGGGAAGACGTAAGCAGTGTCCGTATAGTCATAGCAATAACAGTGCCCTTTTAACTGACTCCAGAACAGTGGCCAAAATTTCTGAAATCTGACTCCATGTCAGGGAAATTGCTGTAGAATGGGCTCTGTTCCACTTAGAGACAAAATTTCAACTCCTATAGAAACTATAGACTGTTTTCTATCCAATAATAATAATAATATGCATATTGTACGATCAAGGATTTTGTGGGAAGCCGTTTCAAAAATTACACGATTAGCATAAATAGTCACAACAGCGCCCCCATCCTCAACAGGTTAAGGAATATTATATTACTGTATATTGACAGAGAAAACCCTTGGTTAACAGTGTGAGGCAGTATATTACTGTATATTATGGAATATTATATTACTGTATATTGACAGAGAAAACGTTTGGTTAACAGTGTGAGGCAGTATATTACAGTATATTACTGTATATTATATTACTCTATATTGACAGAGCTTTGCGGTGCAGGAATAGCACCTCGTCGGCGATGTGTTTGTGTGTCGGTGTACTTCCGGGGGAACTTTTGGAAATGTACACGCGTGTGTTTGCGTGTGTGGCCTCTATGACTAACCCTCTTTCCCTCTGTTATCGGCGACCTTGTCTTCTCTCATCTCCCGTTGCCGGTGACGTTAGGTTGCCCTGGGCCCCTCTCTTCTGCTCGCTCTCTCTCTCTCTCTCTCTCTCCCTCCTCTCCTCTCTCTCCTCTCTCTCTCTCCTCTCTCCTCTCCTCCTCCTCCTCTCTCTCTCCTCTCTCCTCTCTCCCTCTCTCTCTCTCTCCAAAGGCCCTCCCCCCTCTCTCTCTCTCTCTCTCTCTCTGTCTGTTTGCTCCAGCGCTCATCGAAGACCCTGGGCTTCCCGTGTTAGCGCCGTGGGCTCCTCTTGTGACATTGGAGGACTGTGTGTTTATCTAGTCACTAAGGTCTAGTGAGGGGAGTCTATCATATAGTGAAACAGAGAGAAACCCCCTGAAGCATGGTGAGAGGTTATACCTGCTCATCTTCCAGTAGTATGGTGAATCTGAGCAGGTGACTGTAGCACAAAGACAACCGTACACAGAACATGGCAGGTTCTACACATTCTAACATGACAATGTCTTCTTCTCTCTAACTTATTCATGACCTCTCCTATTCACTTTAACTTTGCTACACATCAGATCTGGATTTAAATACCATTCAAGATGTTTCAAATACTTTGAGCCTTCGCTCTAGGCTGGCCGCAGTGCCAAATGGGCGGGGTTTGCAGTTTTGAGACTATTCCATTGGTCCATTAAGGCAGGCAAGCTCAATCAAGCACAGATAAAGCATTTGCAAGGGTTTTCTAATCGGATTTGAACCCAGGTCTGCTACAGAAAGGTCAGTTAGTTGTTGCTACATGCACTCAGCTAGGGAGACATACACATAGAAAGGACATCACTTTGCCACCGGCAGGAACATCACCACAACAATACCCCCTTTCTCTAAACATCACCAGGACAACAACACCACATTCATTCTGTTCTCGGAACACTAGAACACACTCTAACATTGTGATGTCACCACGGGCCACTCCAGAAGGCACTTTGAATTTGTGTTCTTTTTACTGGTACCCAAGCTAATTATGAGGAGGGCTCTCCTCATCTGCCCCTGGTGAATGTGTGTGTGTGTGTTCATGCCCTTGATGGTAATATTCTCTCTGATCTTGGTCACATGCCTCAGAGTGTGTGCTCCTCCATTACCTAATTACTGTGTGTGTGTGTGTGTGTGTGTGTGTGTGTGTGCTTTTGTGTGTGCTTTTGTGTGTGTGTGTGTGTGTGTGTGTGTGTGTGTGTGTGTGTGTGTGTGTGTGTGTGTGTGTGTGTGTGTGTGTGTGCGCGTGTGTGTGTGTGTGCTTTTGTGTGTGTGTGTGTGTGTGTGTGTGTGTGTGTGTGTGTGTGTGTGTGTGTGTGTGTGTGTGTGTGTGTGTGTGTGTGTTTATGTATGTGTGTTTATGTGCTTGTGTGCTTGTGAGTGTGTGTATGCTTGTGTGTGAACAGAAGAGTTTTAGCATGAAAGACAGCTAGTGTGGTTAGAGCAGAGCCTCTCAGTTCAATAGCTGTGGTAAATTAGACTACGGTACTTTTCCCAGGGGTCTGAAAGTGATGTCAACATTAATGAATTTTTCATGTTTTGTCGATCATACTCTTTTACACAACCAAAACATAAACAGTCAAAACACATTTCCCATATCCTGGGGATTTGCATTTCTTCAGTTGCCTATTTCATGAAAAGTGCCTATTTGCAATCAAATGAGTATGTCCGTCTCTCATACCTTTTTTAAAAACAGGAATCGTAATATTTCCAATTGAAGTGTAATTTCCTTTTATGTCCAATCCCATGTCATCATATTCCCTATTTGTTTCCCTGAAATGAGCCACGAGAGAACTGGCTCCGTCCAAAATGGATCCCCAATCCCTATATGATGCACTTCTTTTCACCAGAGCATTATGGGCCCTTGGAGTGCACTATACAGAAAGTAGAGTTCCATTTGGGACGTAGTCTCGAAGCATTATGAATGACAAATTACTTTTCTACAGCGAAACAGGGAGAAGGTATTTGTTAAACGTCTTCCAAGTTATTGAGGGATTAGTCTAGAATATCCTGGGAACGGAATGTAATTCAGGAACTGTTATGACTCAACGTCAGCCTCAGGGGTTACACTATTAATGCTCCCCATGTGAAAAACGACCACCGGTACAATGGTTCCTGCCCTGACAATATGCATAGTATTACATTGTGGAACAGTTGAATAAATTCCAGAATTATTTTCAGAATCCTGGAACTGTTAAACTATTCTATAATAGAATCCTGGAACTGTTAAACTATTCTATAATAGAATAGTGTAACTGCGTTGGCTAGATTCCCTGGGGTCATTTTAATCAAACATGTTTTCCTCCTGCCTCTTTTCTCCATGGTCAAATGAAGTTACAGAATGGTTTTGGGAAACACTATAACAATTTACAAACAGACTCCCCTTAACGTTGAAATGTTTAGCGTGTGCGTGTTGGGACAGGAATTTGTCAGTGAAGACATTGTGTAGACATTGCTGTCTTATGACTGAATGGAAGCCCAGGATGTGTTTTTGTAGATGTCTGGCTAAACCCCAGGTCATAATGATTGCTGAGGTAAATCACTAGTAGTCAGGAGACCAAGAGGATCCATGATACATAATGATAACTGACTTAATGACTTGTTGTGTTAATGGAGTAAAACTACCTCCATGGTTCAGTTAACCTTCATCTAATGGGGTATAACTACCAACCAGGTTGTATTAACCGTCATCTAATGGGGTACGACTACCAACCAGGTTGTATTAACCTTCATCTAATGGGGTACGACTACCTCCCAGGTTGTATTAACCGTCATCTAATGGGGTACGACTACCAACCAGGTTGTATTAACCTTCATCTAATGGGGTACGACTACCAACCAGGTTGTATTAACCTTCATCTAATGGGGTACGACTACCTCCCAGGTTGTATTAACCTTAATTTAATGGGGTACAACTACCTCCCTACTTGTGTTAACCTTCATCCAATGGGGTACAACTACCTCCCAGGTTGTGTCACTTTCATCTACTGGGGTACAACTACCTCCCAGGTTGTATTAACCTTCATCTAATGGGGTACGACTACCTCCCAGGTTGTGTTAACCTTCATCTAATGGGGTACGACTACCTCCCAGGTTGTGTTAACCTTCATCTAATGGGGTACGACTACCTCCCAGGTTGTATTAACCTTCATCTAATGGGGTACGACTACCTCCCAGGTGTTAACCTTCTTCTAATGGGTTACGACTACCTCCCAGGTTGTATTAACCTTCATCTAATGGGGTACGACTACCTCCCAGGTTGTATTAACCTTCATCTAATGGGGTACGACTACCTCCCAGGTTGTGTTAACCTTCATCTAATGGGGTACAACTACCTCCCAGGTTGTATTAACCTTCATCTAATGGGGTCAACTACCTCCCAGGTGTTAACCTTCTTCTAATGGGGTATGACTACCTCCCAGGTTGTGTTAACCTTCATCTAATGGGGTACAACTACCTCCCAGGTTGTGTCACCTTCATCTAATGGGGTACGACTACCTCCCAGGTTGTGTTAACCTTCATCTAATGGGCACGACTACCTCCCAGGTTGTATTAACCTGGTTGTATTAACCTTCATCTAATGGGGTACGACTACCTCCCAGGTTGGGTTAACCTTCATCTAATGGGGTACGACTACCTCCCAGGTTGTGTCACCTTCATCTAATGGGTACACCTACCTCCCAGGTTGTGTCACCTTCATCTAATGGGGTACGACTACCTCCCAGGTTGTATTAACCTTCATCTAATGGGGTACGACTACCTCCCAGGTTGTGTCACCTTCATCTAATGGGTACACCTACCTCCCAGGTTGTGTCACCTTCATCTAATGGGGTACGACTACCTCCCAGGTTGTGTTAACCTTCAACGAATGGGGTATGACTACCTCCCCAGGTTGTGTTAACCTTCATCTAATGGGGTACAACTACCTCCCAAGTTGTGTTAACCTTCATCTAATGGGGTACGACTACCTCCCAGGTTGTGTTAACCTTCATCTAATGGGGTATGACTACCTTCCAGGTTGTGTCACCTTCATCTAATGGGGTTCGACTACCTCCCAGGTTGTATTAACCTTCATCTAATGGGGTACGACTACCTCCCAGGTTGTATTAACCTTCATCTAATGGGGTACGACTACCTCCCAGGTGTTAACCTTCTTCTAATGGGGTATGACTACCTCCCAGGTTATGTAAACCTTCATCTAATGGGGTACAACTACCTCCCAGGTTGTATTAACCTTCATCTAATGGGGTACGACTACCTCCCAGGTGTTAACCTTCTTCTAATGGGGTATGACTACCTCCCAGGTTGTGTTAACCTTCATCTAATGGGGTACAACTACCTCCCAGGTTGTGTCACCTTCATCTAATGGGGTACGACTACCTCCCAGGTTGTGTTAACTTTCATCTAATGTGGTACGACTACCTCCCAGGTTGTATTAACCTTCCTTTAATGGGGTACAACTACCTCCCAGGTTGTGTTAACCTTCATCTAATGGGGTACGACCACCTCCCAGGTTGTGTTAACCTTCATCTAATGGGGTATGACTACCTCCCAGGTTGTATTAACCTTCCTTTAATGGGGTACAACTACCTCCCAGGTTGTGTTAACCTTCATCTAATGGGGTATGACTACCTCCCAGGTGTTAACCTTCATCTAATGGGGTACGACTACCTCCCAGGTTGTGTTAAACTTCATCTAATGGGCACGACTACCTCCCAGGTTGTATTAATCTTCATCTAATGGGGTACGACTACCTCCCAGGTGTTAACCTTCATCTAATGGGGTACGACTACCTCCCAGGTTGGGTTAACCTTCATCTAATGGGGTACGACTACCTCCCAGGTTGTGGTAACCTTCATCTAATGGGGTACGACTACCTCCCAGGTTGTATTAACCTTCATCTAATGGGGTACGACTACCTCCCAGGTTGGGTTAACCTTCATCTAATGGGGTACGACTACCTCCCAGGTTGTGTCACCTTCATCTAATGGGGTACACCTACCTCCCAGGTTGTGTCACCTTCATCTAATGGGGTACGACTACCTCCCAGGTTGTGTTAACCTTCATCTAATGGGGTACGACTACCTCCCAGGTTGTATTAACCTTCATCTAATGGGTATGACTACCTCCCAGGTTGTATTAACCTTCATCTAATGGGGTACGACTACCTCCCAGGTTGTGTCACCTTCATCTAATGTTTTATAACTACCTCCCAGGTTGTGTTAACCTTCATCTAATGGGGTACGACTACCTCCCAGGTTGTTTTAACCTTCATCTAATGGGGTACGACTACCTCCCAGGTTGTGTTAACCTTCATCTAATGGGGTATGACTACCTTCCAGGTTGTGTCACTTTCATCTAATGGGGTACGACTACCTCCCAGGTTGTATTAACCTTCATCTAATGGGGTACGACTACCTCCCAGGTTGTATTAACCTTCATCTAATGGGGTACGACTACCTCCCAGGTGTTAACCTTCTTCTAATGGGGTACGACTACCTCCCAGGTTGTATTAACCTTCATCTAATGGGGTACGACTACCTCCCAGGTTGTATTAACCTTCATCTAATGGGGTACGACTACCTCCCAGGTGTTAACCTTCTTCTAATGAGGTATGACTACCTCCCAGGTTGTGTTAACCTTCATCTAATTGGGTACAACTACCTCCCAGGTTGTGTCACCTTCATCTAATGGGGTATGACTACCTCCCAGGTTGTGTCACCTTCATCTAATGGGGTACGACTACCTCCCAGGTTGTGTTAACCTTCATCTAATGGGGTACGACTACCTCCCAGGTTGTGTTAACCTTCATCTAATGGGGTACAACTACCTCCCAGGTTGTGTTAACCTTCATCTAATGTGGTACGACTACCTCCCAGGTTGTATTAACCTTCATCTAATGGGGTACGACTACCTCCCAGGTTGTATTAACCTTCATCTAATGGGTACGACTGCCTCCCAGGTTGTGTTAACCTTCATCTAATGGGGTACGACTACCTCCCAGGTTGTATTAACCTTCATTTAATGGGGTACAACTACCTCCCAGGTTGTATTAACCTTCATCTAATGGGGTACGACTACCTCCCAGGTGTTAACCTTCTTCTAATGGGGTATGACTACCTCCCAGGTTGTGTTAACCTTCATCTAATGGGGTACAACTACCTCCCAGGTTGTGTCACCTTCATCTAATGGGGTACGACTACCTCCCAGGTTGTGTTAACTTTCATTTAATGTGGTACGACTACCTCCCAGGTTGTATTAACCTTCCTTTAATGGGGTACAACTACCTCCCAGGTTGTGTTAACCTTCATCTAATGGGGTACGACCACCTCCCAGGTTGTGTTAACCTTCATCTAATGGGGTATGACTACCTCCCAGGTTGTATTAACCTTCCTTTAATGGGGTACAACTACCTCCCAGGTTGTGTTAACCTTCATCTAATGGGGTATGACTACCTCCCAGGTGTTAACCTTCATCTAATGGGGTACGACTACCTCCCAGGTTGTGTTAAACTTCATCTAATGGGCACGACTACCTCCCAGGTTGTATTAACCTTCATCTAATGGGGTACGACTACCTCCCAGGTGTTAACCTTCATCTAATGGGGTACGACTACCTCCCAGGTTGGGTTAACCTTCATCTAATGGGGTACGACTACCTCCCAGGTTGTATTAACCTTCATCTAATGGGGTACGACTACCTCCCAGGTTGGGTTAACCTTCATCTAATGGGGTACGACTACCTCCCAGGTTGTGTCACCTTCATCTAATGGGGTACACCTACCTCCCAGGTTGTGTCACCTTCATCTAATGGGGTACGACTACCTCCCAGGTTGTGTTAACCTTCATCTAATGGGGTACGACTACCTCCCAGGTTGTATTAACCTTCATCTAATGGGTATGACTACCTCCCAGGTTGTATTAACCTTCATCTAATGGGGTACGACTACCTCCCAGGTTGTGTCACCTTCATCTAATGTTTTATAACTACCTCCCAGGTTGTGTTAACCTTCATCTAATGGGGTACGACTACCTCCCAGGTTGTTTTAACCTTCATCTAATGGGGTACGACTACCTCCCAGGTTGTGTTAACCTTCATCTAATGGGGTATGACTACCTTCCAGGTTGTGTCACTTTCATCTAATGGGGTACGACTACCTCCCAGGTTGTATTAACCTTCATCTAATGGGGTACGACTACCTCCCAGGTTGTATTAACCTTCATCTAAATGGGTACGACTACCTCCCAGGTGTTAACCTTCTTCTAATGGGGTACGACTACCTCCCAGGTTGTATTAACCTTCATCTAATGGGGTACGACTACCTCCCAGGTTGTATTAACCTTCATCTAATGGGGTACGACTACCTCCCAGGTGTTAACCTTCTTCTAATGAGGTATGACTACCTCCCAGGTTGTGTTAACCTTCATCTAATTGGGTACAACTACCTCCCAGGTTGTGTCACCTTCATATAATGGGGTACGACTACCTCCCAGGTTGTGTTAACCTTCATCTAATGGGGTACGACTACCTCCCAGGTTGTGTTAACCTTCATCTAATGGGGTACAACTACCTCCCAGGTTGTGTTAACCTTCATCTAATGTGGTACGACTACCTCCCAGGTTGTATTAACCTTCATCTAATGGGGTACGACTACCTCCCAGGTTGTATTAACCTTCATCTAATGGGTACGACTACCTCCCAGGTTGTGTTAACCTTCATCTAATGGGGTACGACTACCTCCCAGGTTGTATTAACCTTCATTTAATGGGGTACAACTACCTCCCAGGTTGTATTAACCTTCATCTAATGGGGTACGACTACCTCCCAGGTGTTAACCTTCTTCTAATGGGGTATGACTACCTCCCAGGTTGTGTTAACCTTCATCTAATGGGGTACAACTACCTCCCAGGTTGTGTCACCTTCATCTAATGGGGTACGACTACCTCCCAGGTTGTGTTAACTTTCATTTAATGTGGTACGACTACCTCCCAGGTTGTATTAACCTTCCTTTAATGGGGTACAACTACCTCCCAGGTTGTGTTAACCTTCATCTAATGGGGTACGACCACCTCCCAGGTTGTGTTAACCTTCATCTAATGGGGTATGACTACCTCCCAGGTTGTATTAACCTTCCTTTAATGGGGTACAACTACCTCCCAGGTTGTGTTAACCTTCATCTAATGGGGTATGACTACCTCCCAGGTGTTAACCTTCATCTAATGGGGTACGACTACCTCCCAGGTTGTGTTAAACTTCATCTAATGGGCACGACTACCTCCCAGGTTGTATTAACCTTCATCTAATGGGGTACGACTACCTCCCAGGTGTTAACCTTCATCTAATGGGGTACGACTACCTCCCAGGTTGGGTTAACCTTCATCTAATGGGGTACGACTACCTCCCAGGTTGTATTAACCTTCATCTAATGGGGTACGACTACCTCCCAGGTTGGGTTAACCTTCATCTAATGGGGTACGACTACCTCCCAGGTTGTGTCACCTTCATCTAATGGGGTACACCTACCTCCCAGGTTGTGTCACCTTCATCTAATGGGGTACGACTACCTCCCAGGTTGTGTTAACCTTCATCTAATGGGGTACGACTACCTCCCAGGTTGTATTAACCTTCATCTAATGGGTATGACTACCTCCCAGGTTGTATTAACCTTCATCTAATGGGGTATGACTACCTCCCAGGTTGTGTCACCTTCATCTAATGTTTTATAACTACCTCCCAGGTTGTGTTAACCTTCATCTAATGGGGTACGACTACCTCCCAGGTTGTTTTAACCTTCATCTAATGGGGTACGACTACCTCCCAGGTTGTGTTAACCTTCATCTAATGGGGTATGACTACCTTCCAGGTTGTGTCACTTTCATCTAATGGGGTACGACTACCTCCCAGGTTGTATTAACCTTCATCTAATGGGGTACGACTACCTCCCAGGTTGTATTAACCTTCATCTAAATGGGTACGACTACCTCCCAGGTGTTAACCTTCTTCTAATGGGGTACGACTACCTCCCAGGTTGTATTAACCTTCATCTAATGGGGTACGACTACCTCCCAGGTTGTATTAACCTTCATCTAATGGGGTACGACTACCTCCCAGGTGTTAACCTTCTTCTAATGAGGTATGACTACCTCCCAGGTTGTGTTAACCTTCATCTAATTGGGTACAACTACCTCCCAGGTTGTGTCACCTTCATCTAATGGGGTATGACTACCTCCCAGGTTGTGTCACCTTCATCTAATGGGGTACGACTACCTCCCAGGTTGTGTTAACCTTCATCTAATGGGGTACGACTACCTCCCAGGTTGTGTTAACCTTCATCTAATGGGGTACAACTACCTCCCAGGTTGTGTTAACCTTCATCTAATGTGGTACGACTACCTCCCAGGTTGTATTAACCTTCATCTAATGGGGTACGACTACCTCCCAGGTTGTATTAACCTTCATCTAATGGGTACGACTACCTCCCAGGTTGTGTTAACCTTCATCTAATGGGGTACGACTACCTCCCAGGTTGTATTAACCTTCATTTAATGGGGTACAACTACCTCCCAGGTTGTATTAACCTTCATCTAATGGGGTACGACTACCTCCCAGGTTGTATTAACCTTCATTTAACTTCTTGAGAATACAGGGGGTGCTGTTTTCGCATTAGCATAATTGCCTCTACAGATTAAACTGCCTCTTATTCAATTATTGCTGTTACTATATGCATATAACCATATACCATTGGATAGAAAACAAGCTATGGTTTCTAAAACCGTTTCAATTTTGTCTCTGAGTGAAACACAAGTCATTTGACAGCACATTCCCTGAGCAAGAAGAAGATTGCAAGATGTGTATGCTCGCTTCAACGCTCTGCCTATATATGGTCACGCCACCTATGACCCGGAACACACTTCATTCGTCTTCCTCTGGGTGTCAGGAAGACGTCAGAGGAGAAATTTTTTGTTTATCTTGTACTGACGTGAAATAAGACCTATTTCTTTAGCGTGACCGACAACTTCCGGTTTTCTGAAACGCGCGTTTTAGAGGTGCAATTGTCTTTTGTTATGCTGACGTTACGGATGAAAACTATCTCCGTCTCGAAGTTTGTTTGATACATGTGACCATATCATCGTAATGTATGTTTTTTCAATATAGTTTAATCAGATTATTTGAATTTTTTCGGGAGTTTTGCCGTGTTCCGTTCTGTGAGTTTTTTAACTTTGGACAGGGACCGTGCCAGTCGACCAGTACCCAGGCTAAATGAAGAGGGAAAGTTGCCATTGTGAATGGATTGAACGACTCATCAGGACTAAGGACACCTTGATCAACATTCTGATGAAAGATCAGCAATAGTAAGACCCAATTTACGATGTTATTTCATATATCTGTCGTGCATGTGAACTGGTCGGGCGCGCCCAGCTGGTTCTGGCTGGCGTGGCTATGCTAATTTAGCGCTACATTTTGTTTTCGCTATAAAACATTTAATAAATCTGAAATATTGTTTGGATTCACCAGATGTTGGGCTTTCAATATCTGTACGCTGTGTATTTTTTCTGAAATGTTTTAAGACATGTAATTAGTTATATAACGTTGGTCTCTGTAATTGTTCTAGCTGCATCAGCACTATATCAGATTGCAGCTGCAATGTAGAACTGTGATTTATACCTGAAAAATGCACATTTAAAAAAAAAAAACTATGCTATACCATAAATATGTTATCAGACTGTCATCTTATGAATTTGTTTGTTGGTTAGTGGCTATATATATTTTCATTTAGTCGAATTATTGATAGCTACTGACGCAGGAAAAAACTGTTGGAGTAAGAAAATGGTGTCTTTTGCTAACGTGTTTAGCTAATAGATTTACATATTGTGTCTTCCCTGTAAAACATTTAAAAAATCTGAAATGGTGGTTTTATTCACAAGATCTGTGTCTTTCATTGGGTGTCTTGGACTTGTGATTTAATGATATTTAGATGCTACTATTTAATTGTGACGCTATGCTAGCGATGTTAATCAGTGTGGGGGGGGTGGGGGGTGCTCCCGGATCCGGGTTAGGTACTCGGTAGAGGTTAATGGGGTACAACTACCTCCCAGGTTGTATTAACCTTCATCTAATGGGGTACGACTACCTCCCAGGTTGTGTCACCTCCATCTAATGGGGTACGACTACCTCCCAGGTTGTGTTAACCATCATCTAATGGGGTACGACTACCTCCCAGGTTGTATTAACATTCATCTAATGGGGTACAACTACCTCCCAGGTTGTATTAACCTTCATCTAATGGGGTACGACTACCTCCCAGGTTGTGTTAACCGTCATCTAATGGGGTACGACTACCACCCAGGTTGTATTAACCGTCATCTAATGGGGTACGACTACCTCCCAGGTTGTATTAACCTTCATCTAATGGGGTATGACTACCTCCCAGGTTGTATTCGCAGAGTACGACCCTGCCTCACACAGGAAGCGGCGCAGGTCCTAATCCAGGCACTTGTCATCTCCCGTCTGGATTACTGCAACTCGCTGTTGGCTGGGCTCCCTGCCTGTGCCATTAAACCCCTACAACTCATCCAGAACGCCGCAACCCGTCTGGTGTTCAACCTTCCTAAGTTCTCTCACGTCACCCCGCTCCTCCGCTCTCTCCACTGGCTTCCAGTTGAAGCTCGCATCCGCTACAAGTCCATGGTGCTTGCCTACGGAGCTGTGAGGGGAACGGCACCTCCATACCTTCAGGCTCTGATCAGGCCCTACACCCAAACAAGGGCACTGCGTTCATCCACCTCTGGCCTGCTCGCCTCCCTACCTCTGAGGAAGTACAGTTCCCGCTCAGCCCAGTCAAAACTGTTCGCTGCTCTGGCACCCCAATGGTGGAACAAACTCCCTCACGACGCCAGGTCAGCGGAGTCAATCACCACCTTCCGGAGACACCTGAAACCCCACCTCTTTAATGAATACCTAGGATAGGATAAAGTAATCCCTCTAACCCCCCCCCCTTAAAAGATTTAGATGCACTATTGTAAAGTGGCTGTTCCACTGGATATAAGGTGAATGCACCAATTTGTAAGTCGCTATGGATAAGAGCGTCTGCTAAATGACTTAAATGTAAATGTAAATGTATTCTAACCTCAATATCTGGATCTAGACAGCTCGATTGGCTCTGTGATCAATCAAGAATAAATAATTGTGTATCTGAACTCTTGATAAGGCAGACTAATACGATACTTCAGATGCGGTTTGCATTATAAGTACCATTAATCAAACCTCTCCTTGCCAAGTACATTAAAAAAATAAAAAAATAAATTCCGGATCATGTTTTGAAAGAGACAGGAAATGCACAAGGGGAGACAGAGAGAGACAGAAGGGACTGGAGTTTTCAGTGTGACAGAGAGAGACAGAAGGGACTAGAGTTTTCAGTGTGACAGAGAGAGACAGAAGGGACTAGAGTTTTCAGTGTGACAGAGAGAGACAGAAGGGACTGGAGTTTTCAGTGTGACAGAGAGGGACAGAAGGGACTAGAGTTTTCAGTGTGACAGAGAGAGACAGAAGGGACTGGAGTTTTCATTGTGACAGTGAGAGACAGAAGGGACTAGAGTTTTCAGTGTGACAGAGAGAGAGAGAAGGGACTAGAGTTTTCAGTGTGACAGGGAGAGACAGAAGGGACTAGAGTTTTCAGTATGAGAGAGAGACAGAAGGGACTAGAGTTTTCTGTATGACAGAGGGAGACACTAGGGACTGGAGTTTTCAGTGTGACAGAGAGAGACAGAAGGGACTAGAGTTTTCAGTGTGACAGAGAGAGACAGAAGGGACTAGAGTTTTCAGTGTGACAGAGAGAGACAGAAGGGACTAGAGTTTTCAGTGTGACAGAGAGACAGAAGGGACTAGAGTTTTCAGTGTGACAGAGAGAGACAGAAGGTACTAGAGTTTTCAGTGTGACAGAGAGAGACAGAAGGGACTGGAGTTTTCAGTGTGACAGAGAAAGACAGAATGGACTGGAGTTTTCAGTGTGACAGAGAGACAGAAGGGACTAGAGTTTTCAGTGTGACAGAGAGAGACAGAAGGGACTAGAGTTTTCAATGTGACAGAGAGAGACAGAAGGGACTAGAGTTTTCAGTGTGACAGAGAGAGACAGAAGGGACTAGAGTTTTCAGTGTTACAGAGAGAGACAGAAGGGACTAGAGTTTTCAGTGTGACAGAGAGAGACAGAAGGGACTAGAGTTTTCAGTGTGACAGAGAGAGACAGAAGGGACTGGAGTTTTCAGTGTGACAGAGAGAGACAGAAGGGACTAGAGTTTTCAGTGTGACAGAGAGAGACAGAAGGGACTGGAGTTTTCATTGTGACAGTGAGAGACAGAAGGGACTAGAGTTTTCAGTGTGACAGAGAGAGAGAGAAGGGACTAGAGTTTTCAGTGTGACAGGGAGAGACAGAAGGGACTAGAGTTTTCAGTGTGACAGAGAGAGACAGAAGGGACTAGAGTTTTCAGTGTGACAGAGAGAGACAGAAGGGACTAGCGTTTTCAGTGTGACAGAGATAGACAGAAGCGACTGGAGTTTTCAGTGTGACAGAGAGAGACAGAAGGGACTGGAGTTTTCAGTGTGACAGAGAGAGACAGAAGGGACTAGAGTTTTCAGTGTGACAGAGAGAGACAGAAGGGACTAGAGTTTTCAGTGTGACAGAGAGAGACAGAAGGGACTAGAGTTTTCAGTATGACAGAGAGAGACAGAAGGGACTAGAGTTTTCAGTATGACAGAGAGAGACACTAGGGACTGGAGTTTTCAGTGTGACAGAGAGAGACTGAAGGGACTAGAGTTTTCAGTGTGACAGAGAGAGACAGAAGGGACTAGAGTTTTCAGTGTGACAGAGAGAGACAGAAGGGACTAGAGTTTTCAGTGTGACAGAGAGAGACAGAAGGGACTGGAGTTTTCAGTGTGACAGAGAGAGAAAGAATGGACTGGAGTTTTCAGTGTGACAGAGAGACAGAAGGGACTAGAGTTTTCAGTGTGACAGGGAGAGACAGAAGGGACTAGAGTTTTCAGTATGAGAGAGAGACAGAAGGGACTAGAGTTTTCTGTATGACAGAGGGAGACACTAGGGACTGGAGTTTTCAGTGTGACAGAGAGAGACAGAAGGGACTAGAGTTTTCAGTGTGACAGAGAGAGACAGAAGGGACTAGAGTTTTCAGTGTGACAGAGAGAGACAGAAGGGACTAGAGTTTTCAGTGTGACAGAGAGACAGAAGGGACTAGAGTTTTCAGTGTGACAGAGAGAGACAGAAGGTACTAGAGTTTTCAGTGTGACAGAGAGAGACAGAAGGGACTGGAGTTTTCAGTGTGACAGAGAGAGACAGAATGGACTGGAGTTTTCAGTGTGACAGAGAGACAGAAGGGACTAGAGTTTTCAGTGTGACAGAGAGAGACAGAAGGGACTAGAGTTTTCAATGTGACAGAGAGAGACAGAAGGGACTAGAGTTTTCAGTGTGACAGAGAGAGACAGAAGGGACTAGAGTTTTCAGTGTTACAGAGAGAGACAGAAGGGACTAGAGTTTTCAGTGTGACAGAGAGAGACAGAAGGGACTAGAGTTTTCAGTGTGACAGAGAGAGACAGAAGGGACTGGAGTTTTCAGTGTGACAGAGAGAGACAGAAGGGACTAGAGTTTTCAGTGTGACAGAGAGAGACAGAAGGGACTGGAGTTTTCATTGTGACAGTGAGAGACAGAAGGGACTAGAGTTTTCAGTGTGACAGAGAGAGAGAGAAGGGACTAGAGTTTTCAGTGTGACAGGGAGAGACAGAAGGGACTAGAGTTTTCAGTGTGACAGAGAGAGACAGAAGGGACTAGAGTTTTCAGTGTGACAGAGAGAGACAGAAGGGACTAGCGTTTTCAGTGTGACAGAGATAGACAGAAGCGACTGGAGTTTTCAGTGTGACAGAGAGAGACAGAAGGGACTGGAGTTTTCAGTGTGACAGAGAGAGACAGAAGGGACTAGAGTTTTCAGTGTGACAGAGAGAGACAGAAGGGACTAGAGTTTTCAGTGTGACAGAGAGAGACAGAAGGGACTAGAGTTTTCAGTATGACAGAGAGAGACAGAAGGGACTAGAGTTTTCAGTATGACAGAGAGAGACACTAGGGACTGGAGTTTTCAGTGTGACAGAGAGAGACTGAAGGGACTAGAGTTTTCAGTGTGACAGAGAGAGACAGAAGGGACTAGAGTTTTCAGTGTGACAGAGAGAGACAGAAGGGACTAGAGTTTTCAGTGTGACAGAGAGAGACAGAAGGGACTGGAGTTTTCAGTGTGACAGAGAGAGAAAGAATGGACTGGAGTTTTCAGTGTGACAGAGAGACAGAAGGGACTAGAGTTTTCAGTGTGACAGAGAGAGACAGAAGGGACTAGAGTTTTCAATGTGACAGAGAGAGACAGAAGGGGCTAGAGTTTTCAGTGTGACAGAGAGAGACAGAAGGGACTGGAGTTTTCAGTGTGACAGAGAGAGACAGAAGGGACTAGAGTTTTCAGTGTGACAGAGAGAGACAGAAGGGACTAGAGTTTTCAGTGTGACAGAGAGAGACAGAAGGGACTAGAGTTTTCAGTATGACAGAGAGAGACAGAAGGGACAAGAGTTTTCAGTATGACAGAGAGAGACACTAGGGACTGGAGTTTTCAGTTTGACAGAGAGAGACAGAAGGGACTAGAGTTTTCAGTGTGACAGAGAGAGACACTAGGGACTGGAGTTTTCAGTGTGACAGAGAGAGACAGAAGGGACTAGAGTTTTCAGTGTGACAGAGAGAGACAGAAGGGACTAGAGTTTTCAGTGTGACAGAGAGAGACAGAAGGGACTAGAGTTTTCAGTGTGACAGAGAGAGACACTAGGGACTGGAGTTTTCAGTGTGACAGAGAGACAGAAGGGACTAGAGTTTTCAGTGTGACAGAGAGAGACAGAAGGGACTAGAGTTTTCAATGTGACAGAGAGAGACAGAAGGGACTAGAGTTTTCAGTGTGACAGAGAGAGACAGAAGGGACTAGAGTTTTCAGTGTGACAGAGAGAGACAGAATGGACTAGAGTTTTCAATGTGACAGAGAGAGAGACAGAAGGGACTGGAGTTTTCAGTGTGACAGAGAGAGACAGAAGGGACTAGAGTTTTCAATGTGACAGAGAGAGACAGAAGGGACTAGAGTTTTCAATGTGACAGAGAGAGACACTAGGGACTGGAGTTTTCAGTGTGACAGAGAGAGAGTCAGAAGGGACTGGAGTTTTCAGTGTGACAGAGAGAGACAGAAGGGACTAGAGTTTTCAGTGTGACAGGGAGAGACAGAAGGGACTAGAGTTTTCAGTGTGACAGAGAGAGACAGAAGGGACTAGAGTTTTCAGTGTGACAGAGAGAGACAGAAGGGACTGGAGTTTTCAGTGTGACAGAGAGAGACAGAAGGGACTAGAGTTTTCAGTGTGACAGGGAGAGACAGAAGGGACTAGAGTTTTCAATGTGACAGAGAGAGACAGAAGGGACTAGAGTTTTCAGTGTGACAGAGAGAGACAGAAGGGACTGGAGTTTTCAGTGTGACAGAGAGAGACAGAAGGGACTGGAGTTTTCAGTGTGACAGAGAGAGACAGAAGGGACTAGAGTTTTCAGTGTGACAGAGAGAGACAGAAGGGACTAGAGTTTTCAGTGTGACAGAGAGAGACAGAAGGGACTAGAGTTTTCAGTGTGACAGGGAGAGACAGAAGGGACTAGAGTTTTCAGTGTGACAGAGAGAGACAGAAGGGACTGGAGTTTTCATTGTGACAGTGAGAGACAGAAGGGACTGGAGTTTTCAGTGTGACAGAGAGAGACAGAAGGGACTGTTAAGCTGAATCCTCCTTGATCTTTGAGTGAGTGGCAGAATGCTGTGGCGTCAATCATAAAAAATGACACCCGATTACATCCACTATCCCCTGGGCATCTGTTTTTATAAAGATATATTTCTCAGAGAAGGAGGTAGAGTGAGAGAAATGAAGAGAGAGAGAGAGAGAAGCGCTAAACAGCTACTCTGTCTTTTTCAGGTTCAGAGTGAAGAGATGAGGAGAGAGATTGAAGGTGGATGTATATTATATAAATCCTGATGTTCCATCCATCACCAATAATGAATCAGTTGTCTAAAAGTTTACTTTGGGTGTTTATCAAATGTCATCCCATACCCTATGTAGTTAACTACTTTTCACCAGAATTCCATAGGCAGTGTCTATAGTACCAGGTATATATAGTACCAGGTGTATATAGTACCATATATATATATAGTACCAGGTATATATAGTACCAGGTGTATATATAGTACCAGGTGTATATAGTACTGATATTTTTACTATTTCTACATTGTAGAATAATAGTGAAGACATCAAAACTATGAAATAATACATATAGATTATGGTAATCAAAAAAGTGTCAAACAAATCTAAATAATTGTTATATTTTAGATTATTCAAAGTAGCCACCCATTGCCTTGATGACACCTTTGCACACTCTTGGCATTCTCTCAACCAGCTTCACCTGGAGTGCTTTTCTAACAGTCTTGAAGGAGTACCACATATGCTGAGCACTTGTTGGCAGCTTTTCCTTCACTAAGCAGTCCAACTCATCTCAAAACATTGTGGAGGCCAGGTCATCTGATGCAGGACTCCATCACTCTCCTTCTTGGATAAATAGCCCTTCCACAGCCTGGAAGTGTGTTGGGTCATTGTCCTGTTAAAAAACAAATGATTGTCCCACTAAGAGCACACCAGATGGGATGGCGTATCACTGCAGAATGCTGTGGAAGCCATGCTGTTTAAAAATGCCTTGAATTATAAATAAATCACAACAGTGTCACAAGCAAAGCACCTCCACACCATCACACCTCCTCCTCCATGCTTCACGGTGGGAACCACAAGTGGGGAGATCCGTTCACCTACTCTGTGTCTCACAAACACACGGCGGTTAGAACCCAAAATCTCAAATTTGGACTCATCAGACCACAGAACAGATTTCCACCGGTTTAACATCCATTGCTTGTGTGTCTTGGCCCAAGAAAGTCTCTTCTCCTTATTGGTGTACTTTAGTAGTGGTTCCTTTGCAGCAATTCGACCAGGAAGGCAGTCTCCTCTGAATAGTTGATTTTGAGATGTGTCTGTTACTTGAACTTGGTGAGGCAATTTGGACTGCAACTTCTGAGGCTGGTAACACTAATGAACTTTATCCTCTGCAGCAGTGGTAACTCTGGGTCTTCCTTTCCTGTGGCGGTCCTCATGAGAGCCAGTTTCATCATAGTGCCTGATGGTTTTTGCGACTGCACTTGAAGAAACTTTCAGAGTTCTTGAAATGTTTTGTATTGCCTGACCTTCATGTCTTAAAGTAATGATGGACTGTCATTTCTCTATGCATATTTGAGCTGCTCTTGCTATAACATGGACTTGGTATATTGCCAAATAGGGCTATCTTCTGTATACCACGCCTACCTTGTCACAACACATGGAGTTCCTGTAAAAAGTAGTTTACTATATCGAGAATAGGATGCCTTTTTTCTCTCTGCGTTAGTTGATTAATCAAACCTGGGAATGGTTGTTCTTTCATCTGTTGCAGTACCTGCAGATCATTACAGAACACCAGAAGAAAACAGAGCTGGTTAATAGTGTCAACACAAGAACACCAGAACACCAGAAGAAGACAGAGCTGGTTCATAATGTCAACAACAGAACACCAGAAGAAGACAGAACTGGTTCATTCTGTACCACCAGAACACCAGAAGAAGACAGAGCTGGTTCATTCTGTACCACCAGAACACCAGAAGAAGACAGAGCTGGTTGATTCTGTACCACCAGAACACCAGAAGAAGACAGAGCTGGTTCAGGTTTAGATGTGCCGGCCCTTCGAGAAGTCACTTACAGAACGGGGACTCATCTGGGTAAAGTCATTGGAACATTCTCACATAGTATTTAATCCCAAGGAAGACAAGGTAGTTTGTTCAGTGTACGGTGCTAAAATGTATTTTGGGGAGATGCCACCACTTTCTCTCATATGGAACCCCTGGCGTTAAATAGTGTTCGATATCTTTCCAAATACTTTGATTCTATTCCGCTTGGAGTGCCAGACTCGCAGGTCGGATGTTTTGCATTTTTACCACTTTTCTATTGGCCAAGCCCAGATAAAGTATTTGACATTATGTCAAATACTATTTGAACCCTGGTCTTGAAGAAGAACCACGGAAAAAACAATGACAGAGATGATGATAATCATTGCAACATCTAAACAAATATTGATGATGGTTGTATAGGACCACACAGGCATGGTGATCGATTGTGTGGTTAAGGGAGATCTTTATGTCTGGTTACTGTGCAGCATCTGGGGCCAGCAAGGGGCCATGGTAACAGGCGAGCCAAGAAATGTCCAAATGTTCCAGCAGCAAGATTGAACTATGTGCGTCACAAACGGCACCCTATTCCCTTCATAGCACATGTGGCTCTGGTCAAAAGTAGTGCACTATGTAGGGAATGGTGTTATTTAGGATGCATTTATAGTGTTTTCCCTTAGAATAGAATGAGGCGTTGAGATTACTTACTCATTGCCTGATCTGTCTGTCTCTCTTTCTCTCTCACTTGATCTAATTCTCTCGCTTTCTACACTTTCTGGATTTATGTCTGCTTCTCTCTCGCTCTCTCTATCCCCTCTCTCTCTCTCTCTCTCTTTCTCTCTCTTTCTGTCTCTGAAGGACTGTAGTATCGTGTCCCTTGACTCTACCTGCTGTCCGTCCGTCTGCCTCACAGACAACCTGTTGGCATGTCTCTTCCAATTTCTGCTGGAATCTGCTCAACAGCTATTTCTTCCTCATTCACAGTGGGCTTTACAGGAAATGACCTTCTATCCGTGTATTAACCATCTCTCACCAGCCATCATCCCTAGCATCCTGTCATAATTACCATAACTGTTCCACATTCAGATTCTACACATTCCGAGTAGAACTGTGACCATCACTCCAATAACCATTCCACAATCCACACACTGTGACCATGTCCATCAGTATTACCAGTGATATGAAATTGATATCAGGAAATACACATTCCATTAATCAGAAACCTAGTTTTCAGGTTTTGGGGGTTGATGGGATGTCATCTGGAGTCGTTAGGAGTCGGAAGCAGATGGCCGTCAATTTGCAGTTCAGCTGTAATTGCATAGAAGAGATGATTGGCCGGTGTAATTGTGTTCTGGTGTGATGGGGCTGAGGAGAAAGTTGTTTTCATCTAAGGGAGATGGAGAATGGAATAGCGTGTCTGTGTGTGTGTGTGTGTGTGTGTGTGTGTGTGTGTGTGTGTGTGTGTGTGTGTGTGTGTGTGTGTGTGTGTGTGTGTGTGTGTGTGTGTGTGTGTGTGTGTGTGTGTGTGTGTGTGTGTGTGCGTGTGTGTGTGTGTGTGTGTCCATGAGGTGTGCGTGCATGTGTGATGGCAACAGTTTATTGTCAAAGCAATTGTCAGCCATTTTGAGACGATAAAGAGACAGGGATTAAATGTGATGTACAATGTTGATCTGAAGAGAGAAGGGTTAAATGTGATGGTATGGTGTTGATCTGAAGAGAGTGATTAAATGTGATGGTATGGTTTTGATCTGAAGAGAGGGATTACATGTGATGGTATGATGTTGATCTGAAGAGAGGGATTAAATGTGATGGTATGGTGTTGATCTGAAGAGAGGGATTAAATGTGATGGTTTGGTGTTGATCTGAAGAGAGGGATTTCATGTGATGGTATGATGTTAATCTGAAGAGAGGGATTAAATGTGATGGTATGATGTTAATCTGAAGAGAGGGATTAAATGTGATGGTATGATGTTGATCTGAAGAGAGGAACTAAATGTGATGTTATGATGTTGAATTGAAGACAGGGAATAAATGTGATGGTATGATGTTGATGTGAAGAGAGGAAGATGACAGATGGTACATTGGAAAGGAAACAGTGGGGGCATTAGAGACAGAAGGACAATGGAACAGTGGGGGACATTAGAGACAGAAGGACAATGGAACAGTGGGGGACATTATAGACAGAAGGACAATGGAACAGTGGGGGACATTAGAGACAGAAGGAACAATGGAACAGTGGGGGACATTAGAGACAGAAGGAACAATGGAACAGTGGGGGGCATTAGAGACAGAAGGAACAATGGAACTGTGGGGGACATTAGAGACAGAAGGACAATGGAACAGTGGGGTCATTAGAGACAGAAGGACAATGGAACAGTGGGGGACATTAGAGACAGAAGGACAATGGAACAGTGGGGGGCATTAGAGACAGAAGGACAATGGAACAGTGGGGGACATTAGAGACAGAAGGAACAATGGAACAGTGGGGGACATTAGAGACAGAAGGACAATGGAACAGTGGGGGACATTAGAGACAGAAGGACAATGGAACAGTGGGGGGCTTTAGAGACAGAAGGACAATGGAACAGTGGGGGACATTAGAGACAGAAGGACAATGGAACAGTGGGGACATTAGAGACAGAAGGACAATGGAACAGTGGGGGACATTAGAGACAGAAGGACAATGGAACAGTGGGGGCATTAGAGACAGAAGAGAGACATATTTTTTCAGTGGAACAACATTTTTGTCCACTTGAGTTTATGGAGACCCCCCCCCCACCCCAAATAATAACATAACCTTACAATTGGTACATTTCAACAAATAACCTTCAATTCATTACATGTTCATATTTTATCAAAATGAAAATAAACAGCTTTACTCAATAAAACTATTTTTCCACAAAAACATTTTTATATTGACCCATACAATCATCTGTACTCTTAATCCCCCCCCCTCCCCCAAAAAAGTGTATACAGTTGAGTCAGAAGTTTACATACATTTTAGCCAAATACATTTAAACTCATTTTTTTCACAATTCCTGGCATTTAATCCCAGTAAAAATTCCCTGTTTCAGGTCAGTTAGGATCACCACTTCATTTTAAGAATGTGAAATGTCAGAATAATAGTAGAGAATGATTTATTTAAGCTTTTCTTTCTTTCATCACATTCCCAGTGGGTCAGGAGTTTACATACGTTCAATTAGTATTTGGTAGCATTGCCTTTAAATTGTTTAACTTGGGCCAAACTTTTCGGGTGGCCTTCCACAAGCTTCCCACTTTAAATTGGGTGGATTTTGGCCCGTTCCTCCTGACAGAGCTGGTGTAACTGAGTCAGGTTTGTAGGCCTCCTTGCTAGCGCACGCTTTTTCAGTTCATCCCACACATTTTCTGTAGGAGTGAGGTCAGGGCTTTGTGAAGGCCACTCCAATACCTTGATTTTGTTGTTCTTAAGC
>NW_026602133.1:0-24492 GCF_029448725.1 Salvelinus fontinalis | reverse complement strand
TGTAAGTTAATTTTATTTCAGTACTGTTTAATCAGGATGATAGTAACACTGTGGACGGTTTTCAGCAAGTTGCAACATTGGAATACAGAAATAAACACTTTTCCAAAAACAAGCTCTAAATCATGTTGAAATACAGAAAAAACACTTTTCGAAAACAAGCTCCAAATCATGTTGAAATACAGAAATAAGCACTTTTCAAATACAAGCTCCAAATCATGTTGAAATACAGAAATAAACACTTTTCCATAAACAAGCTCTAAATCATGTTGAAATACAGAAATAAACACTTTTCAAAAACAAGCTCCAAATCATGTTGAAATACAGAAATAAACACTTTTCCATAAACAAGCTCTAAATCATGTTTGATGCACTCTGTAAGTTGATTTTATTTCAATACTGTTTAATCAGGATGATAGTAACACTGTGGACGGTTTTCAGCAAGTTGCAACATTGGAATACAGAAATAAACACTTTTCCAAAACAAGCTCAAATCATGTTGAAATACAGAAATAAGCACTTTTCAAATACAAGCTCCAAATCATGTTGAAATACAGAAATAAACACTTTTCCATAAACAAGCTCTAAATCATGTTTGATGCTCTCTGTAAGTTAATTTTATTTCAGTACTGTTTAATCAGGATGATAGGAACACTGTGGACAGTTTTCAGCAAGTTGCTACATTGAAATACAGAAATCAACACTTATCCAAAAACAAGCTCTAAATCATGTTGAAATACAGAAAAAACACTTTTCGAAAACAAGCTCCAAATCATGTTGAAATACAGAAATAAGCACTTTTCAAATACAAGCTCCAAATCATGTTGAAAGACAGAAATAAACACTTTTCCATAAACAAGCTCTAAATCATGTTTGATGCACTCTGTAAGTTAATTTTATTTCAGTACTGTTTAATCAGGATGATAGGAACACTGTGGACAGTTTTCAGCAAGTTGCAACATTGAAATACAGAAATAAACACTTTTCGAAAACAAGCTCCAAATCATGTTGAAATACAGAAATAAGCACTTTTCAAATACAAGCTCCAAATCATGTTGAAATACAGAAATAAACACTTTTCCATAAACAAGCTCTAAATCATGTTTGATGCACTCTGTAAGTTAATTTTATTTCAGTACTGTTTAATCAGGATGATAGTAACACTGTGGACGGTTTTCAGCAAGTTGCAACATTGGAATACAGAAATAAACACTTTTCCAAAAACAAGCTCTAAATCATGTTGAAATACAGAAAAAACACTTTTCGAAAACAAGCTCCAAATCATGTTGAAATACAGAAATAAGCACTTTTCAAATACAAGCTCCAAATCATGTTGAAATACAGAAATAAACACTTTTCCATAAACAAGCTCTAAATCATGTTTGATGCACTCTGTAAGTTAATTTTATTTCAGTACTGTTTAATCAGGATGATAGTAACACTGTGGACGGTTTTCAGCAAGTTGCAACATTGGAATACAGAAATAAACACTTTTCCAAAAACAAGCTCTAAATCATGTTGAAATACAGAAAAAACACTTTTCGAAAACAAGCTCCAAATCATGTTGAAATACAGAAATAAGCACTTTTCAAATACAAGCTCCAAATCATGTTGAAAGACAGAAATAAACACTTTTCCATAAACAAGCTCTAAATCATGTTTGATGCACTCTGTAAGTTAATTTTATTTCAGTACTGTTTAATCAGGATGATAGTAACACTGTGGACGGTTTTCAGCAAGTTGCAACATTGGAATACAGAAATAAACACTTTTCCAAAAACAAGCTCTAAATCATGTTGAAATACAGAAAAAACACTTTTCGAAAACAAGCTCCAAATCATGTTGAAATACAGAAATAAGCACTTTTCAAATACAAGCTCCAAATCATGTTGAAATACAGAAATAAACACTTTTCCATAAACAAGCTCTAAATCATGTTTGATGCACTCTGTAAGTTAATTTTATTTCAGTACTGTTTAATCAGGATGATAGTAACACTGTGGACGGTTTTCAGCAAGTTGCAACATTGAAATACAGAAATAAACACTTTTCCAAAAACAAGCTCTAAATCATGTTGAAATACAGAAAAAACACTTTTCGAAAACAAGCTCCAAATCATGTTGAAATACAGAAATAAGCACTTTTCAAATACAAGCTCCAAATCATGTTGAAAGACAGAAATAAACACTTTTCCATAAACAAGCTCTAAATCATGTTTGATGCACTCTGTAAGTTAATTTTATTTCAGTACTGTTTAATCAGGATGATAGGAACACTGTGGACAGTTTTCAGCAAGTTGCAACATTGAAATACAGAAATAAACACTTTTCCAAAAACAAGCTCTAAATCATGTTGAAATACAGAAAAAACACTTTTCGAAAACAAGCTCCAAATCATGTTGAAATACAGAAATAAGCACTTTTCAAATACAAGCTCCAAATCATGTTGAAAGACAGAAATAAACACTTTTCCATAAACAAGCTCTAAATCATGTTTGATGCACTCTGTAAGTTAATTTTATTTCAGTACTGTTTAATCAGGATGATAGTAACACTGTGGACGGTTTTCAGCAAGTTGCAACATTGGAATACAGAAATAAACACTTTTCCAAAAACAAGCTCTAAATCATGTTGAAATACAGAAAAAACACTTTTCGAAAACAAGCTCCAAATCATGTTGAAATACAGAAATAAGCACTTTTCAAATACAAGCTCCAAATCATGTTGAAAGACAGAAATAAACACTTTTCCATAAACAAGCTCTAAATCATGTTTGATGCACTCTGTAAGTTAATTTTATTTCAGTACTGTTTAATCAGGATGATAGGAACACTGTGGACAGTTTTCAGCAAGTTGCAACATTGAAATACAGAAATAAACACTTTTCCAAAAACAAGCTCTAAATCATGTTGAAATACAGAAAAAACACTTTTCGAAAACAAGCTCCAAATCATGTTGAAATACAGAAATAAGCACTTTTCAAATACAAGCTCCAAATCATGTTGAAATACAGAAATAAACACTTTTCCATAAACAAGCTCTAAATCATGTTTGATGCACTCTGTAAGTTAATTTTATTTCAGTACTGTTTAATCAGGATGATAGTAACACTGTGGACGGTTTTCAGCAAGTTGCAACATTGGAATACAGAAATAAACACTTTTCCAAAAACAAGCTCTAAATCATGTTGAAATACAGAAAAAACACTTTTCGAAAACAAGCTCCAAATCATGTTGAAATACAGAAATAAGCACTTTTCAAATACAAGCTCCAAATCATGTTGAAATACAGAAATAAACACTTTTCCATAAACAAGCTCTAAATCATGTTTGATGCACTCTGTAAGTTAATTTTATTTCAGTACTGTTTAATCAGGATGATAGTAACACTGTGGACGGTTTTCAGCAAGTTGCAACATTGGAATACAGAAATAAACACTTTTCCAAAACAAGCTCCAAATCATGTTGAAATACAGAAATAAACACTTTTCCATAAACAAGCTCTAAATCATGTTTGATGCTCTCTGTAAGTTAATTTTATTTCAGTACTGTTTAATCAGGATGATAGGAACACTGTGGACAGTTTTCAGCAAGTTGCTACATTGAAATACAGAAATCAACACTTATCCAAAAACAAGCTCTAAATCATGTTGAAATACAGAAAAAACACTTTTCGAAAACAAGCTCCAAATCATGTTGAAATACAGAAATAAGCACTTTTCAAATACAAGCTCCAAATCATGTTGAAAGACAGAAATAAACACTTTTCCATAAACAAGCTCTAAATCATGTTTGATGCACTCTGTAAGTTAATTTTATTTCAGTACTGTTTAATCAGGATGATAGGAACACTGTGGACAGTTTTCAGCAAGTTGCAACATTGAAATACAGAAATAAACACTTTTCGAAAACAAGCTCCAAATCATGTTGAAATACAGAAATAAGCACTTTTCAAATACAAGCTCCAAATCATGTTGAAATACAGAAATAAACACTTTTCCATAAACAAGCTCTAAATCATGTTTGATGCACTCTGTAAGTTAATTTTATTTCAGTACTGTTTAATCAGGATGATAGTAACACTGTGGACGGTTTTCAGCAAGTTGCAACATTGGAATACAGAAATAAACACTTTTCCAAAAACAAGCTCTAAATCATGTTGAAATACAGAAAAAACACTTTTCGAAAACAAGCTCCAAATCATGTTGAAATACAGAAATAAGCACTTTTCAAATACAAGCTCCAAATCATGTTGAAAGACAGAAATAAACACTTTTCCATAAACAAGCTCTAAATCATGTTTGATGCACTCTGTAAGTTAATTTTATTTCAGTACTGTTTAATCAGGATGATAGGAACACTGTGGACAGTTTTCAGCAAGTTGCAACATTGAAATACAGAAATAAACACTTTTCCAAAAACAAGCTCTAAATCATGTTGAAATACAGAAAAAACACTTTTCGAAAACAAGCTCCAAATCATGTTGAAATACAGAAATAAGCACTTTTCAAATACAAGCTCCAAATCATGTTGAAAGACAGAAATAAACACTTTTCCATAAACAAGCTCTAAATCATGTTTGATGCACTCTGTAAGTTAATTTTATTTCAGTACTGTTTAATCAGGATGATAGTAACACTGTGGACGGTTTTCAGCAAGTTGCAACATTGGAATACAGAAATAAACACTTTTCCAAAAACAAGCTCTAAATCATGTTGAAATACAGAAAAAACACTTTTCGAAAACAAGCTCCAAATCATGTTGAAATACAGAAATAAGCACTTTTCAAATACAAGCTCCAAATCATGTTGAAATACAGAAATAAACACTTTTCCATAAACAAGCTCTAAATCATGTTTGATGCACTCTGTAAGTTAATTTTATTTCAGTACTGTTTAATCAGGATGATAGTAACACTGTGGACGGTTTTCAGCAAGTTGCAACATTGGAATACAGAAATAAACACTTTTCCAAAAACAAGCTCTAAATCATGTTGAAATACAGAAAAAACACTTTTCGAAAACAAGCTCCAAATCATGTTGAAATACAGAAATAAGCACTTTTCAAATACAAGCTCCAAATCATGTTGAAAGACAGAAATAAACACTTTTCCATAAACAAGCTCTAAATCATGTTTGATGCACTCTGTAAGTTAATTTTATTTCAGTACTGTTTAATCAGGATGATAGGAACACTGTGGACAGTTTTCAGCAAGTTGCAACATTGAAATACAGAAATAAACACTTTTCCAAAAACAAGCTCTAAATCATGTTGAAATACAGAAAAAACACTTTTCGAAAACAAGCTCCAAATCATGTTGAAATACAGAAATAAGCACTTTTCAAATACAAGCTCCAAATCATGTTGAAAGACAGAAATAAACACTTTTCCATAAACAAGCTCTAAATCATGTTTGATGCACTCTGTAAGTTAATTTTATTTCAGTACTGTTTAATCAGGATGATAGGAACACTGTGGACAGTTTTCAGCAAGTTGCAACATTGAAATACAGAAATAAACACTTTTCCAAAAACAAGCTCTAAATCATGTTGAAATACAGAAAAAACACTTTTCGAAAACAAGCTCCAAATCATGTTGAAATACAGAAATAAGCACTTTTCAAATACAAGCTCCAAATCATGTTGAAATACAGAAATAAACACTTTTCCATAAACAAGCTCTAAATCATGTTTGATGCACTCTGTAAGTTAATTTTATTTCAGTACTGTTTAATCAGGATGATAGTAACACTGTGGACGGTTTTCAGCAAGTTGCAACATTGGAATACAGAAATAAACACTTTTCCAAAAACAAGCTCTAAATCATGTTGAAATACAGAAAAAACACTTTTCGAAAACAAGCTCCAAATCATGTTGAAATACAGAAATAAGCACTTTTCAAATACAAGCTCCAAATCATGTTGAAAGACAGAAATAAACACTTTTCCATAAACAAGCTCTAAATCATGTTTGATGCACTCTGTAAGTTAATTTTATTTCAGTACTGTTTAATCAGGATGATAGTAACACTGTGGACGGTTTTCAGCAAGTTGCAACATTGAAATACAGAAATAAACACTTTTCCAAAAACAAGCTCTAAATCATGTTGAAATACAGAAAAAACACTTTTCGAAAACAAGCTCCAAATCATGTTGAAATACAGAAATAAGCACTTTTCAAATACAAGCTCCAAATCATGTTGAAAGACAGAAATAAACACTTTTCCATAAACAAGCTCTAAATCATGTTGAAATACAGAAATAAACACTTTTCAAAAACAAGCTCCAAATCATGTTGAAATACAGAAATAAACACTTTTCCATAAACAAGCTCTAAATCATGTTTGATGCACTCTGTAAGTTGATTTTATTTCAATACTGTTTAATCAGGATGATAGTAACACTGTGGACGGTTTTCAGCAAGTTGCAACATTGGAATACAGAAATAAACACTTTTCCAAAACAAGCTCCAAATCATGTTGAAATACAGAAATAAACACTTTTCCATAAACAAGCTCTAAATCATGTTTGATGCACTCTGTAAGTTAATTTTATTTCAGTACTGTTTAATCAGGATGATAGTAACACTGTGGACGGTTTTCAGCAAGTTGCAACATTGAAATACAGAAATAAACACTTATCCAAAAACAAGCTCTAAATCATGTTGAAATACAGAAAAAACACTTTTCGAAAACAAGCTCCAAATCATGTTGAAATACAGAAATAAGCACTTTTCAAATACAAGCTCCAAATCATGTTGAAAGACAGAAATAAACACTTTTCCATAAACAAGCTCTAAATCATGTTTGATGCACTCTGTAAGTTAATTTTATTTCAGTACTGTTTAATCAGGATGATAGGAACACTGTGGACAGTTTTCAGCAAGTTGCAACATTGAAATACAGAAATAAACACTTTTCGAAAACAAGCTCCAAATCATGTTGAAATACAGAAATAAGCACTTTTCAAATACAAGCTCCAAATCATGTTGAAATACAGAAATAAACACTTTTCCATAAACAAGCTCTAAATCATGTTTGATGCACTCTGTAAGTTAATTTTATTTCAGTACTGTTTAATCAGGATGATAGTAACACTGTGGACGGTTTTCAGCAAGTTGCAACATTGGAATACAGAAATAAACACTTTTCCAAAAACAAGCTCTAAATCATGTTGAAATACAGAAAAAACACTTTTCGAAAACAAGCTCCAAATCATGTTGAAATACAGAAATAAGCACTTTTCAAATACAAGCTCCAAATCATGTTGAAAGACAGAAATAAACACTTTTCCATAAACAAGCTCTAAATCATGTTTGATGCACTCTGTAAGTTAATTTTATTTCAGTACTGTTTAATCAGGATGATAGTAACACTGTGGACGGTTTTCAGCAAGTTGCAACATTGGAATACAGAAATAAACACTTTTCCAAAAACAAGCTCTAAATCATGTTGAAATACAGAAAAAACACTTTTCGAAAACAAGCTCCAAATCATGTTGAAATACAGAAATAAGCACTTTTCAAATACAAGCTCCAAATCATGTTGAAATACAGAAATAAACACTTTTCCAAAAACAAGCTCTAAATCATGTTGAAATACAGAAAAAACACTTTTCGAAAACAAGCTCCAAATCATGTTGAAATACAGAAATAAGCACTTTTCAAATACAAGCTCCAAATCATGTTGAAAGACAGAAATAAACACTTTTCCATAAACAAGCTCTAAATCATGTTTGATGCACTCTGTAAGTTAATTTTATTTCAGTACTGTTTAATCAGGATGATAGGAACACTGTGGACAGTTTTCAGCAAGTTGCAACATTGAAATACAGAAATAAACACTTTTCCAAAAACAAGCTCTAAATCATGTTGAAATACAGAAAAAACACTTTTCGAAAACAAGCTCCAAATCATGTTGAAATACAGAAATAAGCACTTTTCAAATACAAGCTCCAAATCATGTTGAAATACAGAAATAAACACTTTTCCATAAACAAGCTCTAAATCATGTTTGATGCACTCTGTAAGTTAATTTTATTTCAGTACTGTTTAATCAGGATGATAGTAACACTGTGGACGGTTTTCAGCAAGTTGCAACATTGGAATACAGAAATAAACACTTTTCCAAAAACAAGCTCTAAATCATGTTGAAATACAGAAAAAACACTTTTCGAAAACAAGCTCCAAATCATGTTGAAATACAGAAATAAGCACTTTTCAAATACAAGCTCCAAATCATGTTGAAAGACAGAAATAAACACTTTTCCATAAACAAGCTCTAAATCATGTTTGATGCACTCTGTAAGTTAATTTTATTTCAGTACTGTTTAATCAGGATGATAGGAACACTGTGGACAGTTTTCAGCAAGTTGCAACATTGAAATACAGAAATAAACACTTTTCCAAAAACAAGCTCTAAATCATGTTGAAATACAGAAAAAACACTTTTCGAAAACAAGCTCCAAATCATGTTGAAATACAGAAATAAGCACTTTTCAAATACAAGCTCCAAATCATGTTGAAAGACAGAAATAAACACTTTTCCATAAACAAGCTCTAAATCATGTTTGATGCACTCTGTAAGTTAATTTTATTTCAGTACTGTTTAATCAGGATGATAGGAACACTGTGGACAGTTTTCAGCAAGTTGCAACATTGAAATACAGAAATAAACACTTTTCGAAAACAAGCTCCAAATCATGTTGAAATACAGAAATAAGCACTTTTCAAAAACAAGCTCCAAATCATGTTGAAATACAGAAATAAACACTTTTCCAAAAACAAGCTCTAAATCATGTTGAAATACAGAAAAAACACTTTTCGAAAACAAGCTCCAAATCATGTTGAAATACAGAAATAAGCACTTTTCAAATACAAGCTCCAAATCATGTTGAAAGACAGAAATAAACACTTTTCCATAAACAAGCTCTAAATCATGTTTGATGCACTCTGTAAGTTAATTTTATTTCAGTACTGTTTAATCAGGATGATAGGAACACTGTGGACAGTTTTCAGCAAGTTGCAACATTGAAATACAGAAATAAACACTTTTCCAAAAACAAGCTCTAAATCATGTTGAAATACAGAAAAAACACTTTTCGAAAACAAGCTCCAAATCATGTTGAAATACAGAAATAAGCACTTTTCAAATACAAGCTCCAAATCATGTTGAAATACAGAAATAAACACTTTTCCATAAACAAGCTCTAAATCATGTTTGATGCACTCTGTAAGTTAATTTTATTTCAGTACTGTTTAATCAGGATGATAGTAACACTGTGGACGGTTTTCAGCAAGTTGCAACATTGGAATACAGAAATAAACACTTTTCCAAAAACAAGCTCTAAATCATGTTGAAATACAGAAAAAACACTTTTCGAAAACAAGCTCCAAATCATGTTGAAATACAGAAATAAGCACTTTTCAAATACAAGCTCCAAATCATGTTGAAAGACAGAAATAAACACTTTTCCATAAACAAGCTCTAAATCATGTTTGATGCACTCTGTAAGTTAATTTTATTTCAGTACTGTTTAATCAGGATGATAGGAACACTGTGGACAGTTTTCAGCAAGTTGCAACATTGAAATACAGAAATAAACACTTTTCCAAAAACAAGCTCTAAATCATGTTGAAATACAGAAAAAACACTTTTCGAAAACAAGCTCCAAATCATGTTGAAATACAGAAATAAGCACTTTTCAAATACAAGCTCCAAATCATGTTGAAATACAGAAATAAACACTTTTCCATAAACAAGCTCTAAATCATGTTTGATGCACTCTGTAAGTTAATTTTATTTCAGTACTGTTTAATCAGGATGATAGTAACACTGTGGACGGTTTTCAGCAAGTTGCAACATTGGAATACAGAAATAAACACTTTTCCAAAAACAAGCTCTAAATCATGTTGAAATACAGAAAAAACACTTTTCGAAAACAAGCTCCAAATCATGTTGAAATACAGAAATAAGCACTTTTCAAATACAAGCTCCAAATCATGTTGAAATACAGAAATAAACACTTTTCCATAAACAAGCTCTAAATCATGTTGAAATACAGAAATAAACACTTTTCAAAAACAAGCTCCAAATCATGATGAAATACAGAAATAAACACTTTTCCATAAACAAGCTCTAAATCATGTTTGATGCACTCTGTAAGTTAATTTTATTTCAGTACTGTTTAATCAGGATGATAGTAACACTGTGGACGGTTTTCAGCAAGTTGCAACATTGGAATACAGAAATAAACACTTTTCCAAAAACAAGCTCTAAATCATGTTGAAATACAGAAAAAACACTTTTCGAAAACAAGCTCCAAATCATGTTGAAATACAGAAATAAGCACTTTTCAAATACAAGCTCCAAATCATGTTGAAATACAGAAATAAACACTTTTCCATAAACAAGCTCTAAATCATGTTTGATGCACTCTGTAAGTTAATTTTATTTCAGTACTGTTTAATCAGGATGATAGGAACACTGTGGACAGTTTTCAGCAAGTTGCAACATTGAAATACAGAAATAAACACTTTTCCAAAAACAAGCTCTAAATCATGTTGAAATACAGAAAAAACACTTTTCGAAAACAAGCTCCAAATCATGTTGAAATACAGAAATAAGCACTTTTCAAATACAAGCTCCAAATCATGTTGAAAGACAGAAATAAACACTTTTCCATAAACAAGCTCTAAATCATGTTTGATGCACTCTGTAAGTTAATTTTATTTCAGTACTGTTTAATCAGGATGATAGGAACACTGTGGACAGTTTTCAGCAAGTTGCAACATTGAAATACAGAAATAAACACTTTTCGAAAACAAGCTCCAAATCATGTTGAAATACAGAAATAAGCACTTTTCAAATACAAGCTCCAAATCATGTTGAAATACAGAAATAAACACTTTTCCATAAACAAGCTCTAAATCATGTTTGATGCACTCTGTAAGTTAATTTTATTTCAGTACTGTTTAATCAGGATGATAGTAACACTGTGGACGGTTTTCAGCAAGTTGCAACATTGAAATACAGAAATAAACACTTTTCCAAAAACAAGCTCTAAATCATGTTGAAATACAGAAAAAACACTTTTCGAAAACAAGCTCCAAATCATGTTGAAATACAGAAATAAGCACTTTTCAAATACAAGCTCCAAATCATGTTGAAATACAGAAATAAACACTTTTCCATAAACAAGCTCTAAATCATGTTTGATGCACTCTGTAAGTTAATTTTATTTCAGTACTGTTTAATCAGGATGATAGGAACACTGTGGACGGTTTTCAGCAAGTTGCAACATTGGAATACAGAAATAAACACTTTTCCAAAAACAAGCTCTAAATCATGTTGAAATACAGAAAAAACACTTTTCGAAAACAAGCTCCAAATCATGTTGAAATACAGAAATAAGCACTTTTCAAATACAAGCTCCAAATCATGTTGAAAGACAGAAATAAACACTTTTCCATAAACAAGCTCTAAATCATGTTTGATGCACTCTGTAAGTTAATTTTATTTCAGTACTGTTTAATCAGGATGATAGGAACACTGTGGACAGTTTTCAGCAAGTTGCAACATTGAAATACAGAAATAAACACTTTTCCAAAAACAAGCTCTAAATCATGTTGAAATACAGAAAAAACACTTTTCGAAAACAAGCTCCAAATCATGTTGAAATACAGAAATAAGCACTTTTCAAATACAAGCTCCAAATCATGTTGAAAGACAGAAATAAACACTTTTCCATAAACAAGCTCTAAATCATGTTTGATGCACTCTGTAAGTTAATTTTATTTCAGTACTGTTTAATCAGGATGATAGTAACACTGTGGACGGTTTTCAGCAAGTTGCAACATTGGAATACAGAAATAAACACTTTTCGAAAACAAGCTCCAAATCATGTTGAAATACAGAAATAAGCACTTTTCAAATACAAGCTCCAAATCATGTTGAAATACAGAAATAAACACTTTTCCATAAACAAGCTCTAAATCATGTTTGATGCACTCTGTAAGTTAATTTTATTTCAGTACTGTTTAATCAGGATGATAGGAACACTGTGGACAGTTTTCAGCAAGTTGCAACATTGAAATACAGAAATAAACACTTTTCCAAAAACAAGCTCTAAATCATGTTGAAATACAGAAAAAACACTTTTCGAAAACAAGCTCCAAATCATGTTGAAATACAGAAATAAGCACTTTTCAAATACAAGCTCCAAATCATGTTGAAAGACAGAAATAAACACTTTTCCATAAACAAGCTCTAAATCATGTTGAAATACAGAAATAAACACTTTTCAAAAACAAGCTCCAAATCATGTTGAAATACAGAAATAAACACTTTTCCATAAACAAGCTCTAAATCATGTTTGATGCACTCTGTAAGTTGATTTTATTTCAATACTGTTTAATCAGGATGATAGTAACACTGTGGACGGTTTTCAGCAAGTTGCAACATTGGAATACAGAAATAAACACTTTTCCAAAACAAGCTCCAAATCATGTTGAAATACAGAAATAAACACTTTTCCATAAACAAGCTCTAAATCATGTTTGATGCTCTCTGTAAGTTAATTTTATTTCAGTACTGTTTAATCAGGATGATAGGAACACTGTGGACAGTTTTCAGCAAGTTGCTACATTGAAATACAGAAATCAACACTTATCCAAAAACAAGCTCTAAATCATGTTGAAATACAGAAAAAACACTTTTCGAAAACAAGCTCCAAATCATGTTGAAATACAGAAATAAGCACTTTTCAAATACAAGCTCCAAATCATGTTGAAAGACAGAAATAAACACTTTTCCATAAACAAGCTCTAAATCATGTTTGATGCACTCTGTAAGTTAATTTTATTTCAGTACTGTTTAATCAGGATGATAGGAACACTGTGGACAGTTTTCAGCAAGTTGCAACATTGAAATACAGAAATAAACACTTTTCGAAAACAAGCTCCAAATCATGTTGAAATACAGAAATAAGCACTTTTCAAATACAAGCTCCAAATCATGTTGAAATACAGAAATAAACACTTTTCCATAAACAAGCTCTAAATCATGTTTGATGCACTCTGTAAGTTAATTTTATTTCAGTACTGTTTAATCAGGATGATAGGAACACTGTGGACAGTTTTCAGCAAGTTGCAACATTGAAATACAGAAATAAACACTTTTCCAAAAACAAGCTCTAAATCATGTTGAAATACAGAAAAAACACTTTTCGAAAACAAGCTCCAAATCATGTTGAAATACAGAAATAAGCACTTTTCAAATACAAGCTCCAAATCATGTTGAAATACAGAAATAAACACTTTTCCATAAACAAGCTCTAAATCATGTTTGATGCACTCTGTAAGTTAATTTTATTTCAGTACTGTTTAATCAGGATGATAGTAACACTGTGGACGGTTTTCAGCAAGTTGCAACATTGGAATACAGAAATAAACACTTTTCCAAAAACAAGCTCTAAATCATGTTGAAATACAGAAAAAACACTTTTCGAAAACAAGCTCCAAATCATGTTGAAATACAGAAATAAGCACTTTTCAAATACAAGCTCCAAATCATGTTGAAAGACAGAAATAAACACTTTTCCATAAACAAGCTCTAAATCATGTTTGATGCACTCTGTAAGTTAATTTTATTTCAGTACTGTTTAATCAGGATGATAGGAACACTGTGGACAGTTTTCAGCAAGTTGCAACATTGAAATACAGAAATAAACACTTTTCCAAAAACAAGCTCTAAATCATGTTGAAATACAGAAAAAACACTTTTCGAAAACAAGCTCCAAATCATGTTGAAATACAGAAATAAGCACTTTTCAAATACAAGCTCCAAATCATGTTGAAATACAGAAATAAACACTTTTCCATAAACAAGCTCTAAATCATGTTTGATGCACTCTGTAAGTTAATTTTATTTCAGTACTGTTTAATCAGGATGATAGTAACACTGTGGACGGTTTTCAGCAAGTTGCAACATTGAAATACAGAAATAAACACTTTTCCAAAAACAAGCTCTAAATCATGTTGAAATACAGAAAAAACACTTTTCGAAAACAAGCTCCAAATCATGTTGAAATACAGAAATAAGCACTTTTCAAATACAAGCTCCAAATCATGTTGAAAGACAGAAATAAACACTTTTCCATAAACAAGCTCTAAATCATGTTTGATGCACTCTGTAAGTTAATTTTATTTCAGTACTGTTTAATCAGGATGATAGGAACACTGTGGACAGTTTTCAGCAAGTTGCAACATTGAAATACAGAAATAAACACTTTTCGAAAACAAGCTCCAAATCATGTTGAAATACAGAAATAAGCACTTTTCAAATACAAGCTCCAAATCATGTTGAAATACAGAAATAAACACTTTTCCATAAACAAGCTCTAAATCATGTTTGATGCACTCTGTAAGTTAATTTTATTTCAGTACTGTTTAATCAGGATGATAGTAACACTGTGGACGGTTTTCAGCAAGTTGCAACATTGGAATACAGAAATAAACACTTTTCCAAAAACAAGCTCTAAATCATGTTGAAATACAGAAAAAACACTTTTCGAAAACAAGCTCCAAATCATGTTGAAATACAGAAATAAGCACTTTTCAAATACAAGCTCCAAATCATGTTGAAAGACAGAAATAAACACTTTTCCATAAACAAGCTCTAAATCATGTTTGATGCACTCTGTAAGTTAATTTTATTTCAGTACTGTTTAATCAGGATGATAGGAACACTGTGGACAGTTTTCAGCAAGTTGCAACATTGAAATACAGAAATAAACACTTTTCCAAAAACAAGCTCTAAATCATGTTGAAATACAGAAAAAACACTTTTCGAAAACAAGCTCCAAATCATGTTGAAATACAGAAATAAGCACTTTTCAAATACAAGCTCCAAATCATGTTGAAATACAGAAATAAACACTTTTCCATAAACAAGCTCTAAATCATGTTTGATGCACTCTGTAAGTTAATTTTATTTCAGTACTGTTTAATCAGGATGATAGTAACACTGTGGACGGTTTTCAGCAAGTTGCAACATTGGAATACAGAAATAAACACTTTTCCAAAAACAAGCTCTAAATCATGTTGAAATACAGAAAAAACACTTTTCGAAAACAAGCTCCAAATCATGTTGAAATACAGAAATAAGCACTTTTCAAATACAAGCTCCAAATCATGTTGAAATACAGAAATAAACACTTTTCCATAAACAAGCTCTAAATCATGTTTGATGCACTCTGTAAGTTAATTTTATTTCAGTACTGTTTAATCAGGATGATAGGAACACTGTGGACAGTTTTCAGCAAGTTGCAACATTGAAATACAGAAATAAACACTTTTCCAAAAACAAGCTCTAAATCATGTTGAAATACAGAAAAAACACTTTTCGAAAACAAGCTCCAAATCATGTTGAAATACAGAAATAAGCACTTTTCAAATACAAGCTCCAAATCATGTTGAAAGACAGAAATAAACACTTTTCCATAAACAAGCTCTAAATCATGTTTGATGCACTCTGTAAGTTAATTTTATTTCAGTACTGTTTAATCAGGATGATAGGAACACTGTGGACAGTTTTCAGCAAGTTGCAACATTGAAATACAGAAATAAACACTTTTCCAAAAACAAGCTCTAAATCATGTTGAAATACAGAAAAAACACTTTTCGAAAACAAGCTCCAAATCATGTTGAAATACAGAAATAAGCACTTTTCAAATACAAGCTCCAAATCATGTTGAAAGACAGAAATAAACACTTTTCCATAAACAAGCTCTAAATCATGTTTGATGCACTCTGTAAGTTAATTTTATTTCAGTACTGTTTAATCAGGATGATAGGAACACTGTGGACAGTTTTCAGCAAGTTGCAACATTGAAATACAGAAATAAACACTTTTCCAAAAACAAGCTCTAAATCATGTTGAAATACAGAAAAAACACTTTTCGAAAACAAGCTCCAAATCATGTTGAAATACAGAAATAAGCACTTTTCAAATACAAGCTCCAAATCATGTTGAAATACAGAAATAAACACTTTTCCATAAACAAGCTCTAAATCATGTTTGATGCACTCTGTAAGTTAATTTTATTTCAGTACTGTTTAATCAGGATGATAGTAACACTGTGGACGGTTTTCAGCAAGTTGCAACATTGGAATACAGAAATAAACACTTTTCCAAAAACAAGCTCTAAATCATGTTGAAATACAGAAAAAACACTTTTCGAAAACAAGCTCCAAATCATGTTGAAATACAGAAATAAGCACTTTTCAAATACAAGCTCCAAATCATGTTGAAAGACAGAAATAAACACTTTTCCATAAACAAGCTCTAAATCATGTTTGATGCACTCTGTAAGTTAATTTTATTTCAGTACTGTTTAATCAGGATGATAGTAACACTGTGGACGGTTTTCAGCAAGTTGCAACATTGGAATACAGAAATAAACACTTTTCCAAAAACAAGCTCTAAATCATGTTGAAAGAAATAAACACTTTTCCAAAAACAAGCTCTAAATCATGTTGAAATACAGAAAAAACACTTTTCGAAAACAAGCTCCAAATCATGTTGAAATACAGAAATAAGCACTTTTCAAATACAAGCTCCAAATCATGTTGAAATACAGAAATAAACACTTTTCCATAAACAAGCTCTAAATCATGTTTGATGCACTCTGTAAGTTAATTTTATTTCAGTACTGTTTAATCAGGATGATAGGAACACTGTGGACAGTTTTCAGCAAGTTGCAACATTGAAATACAGAAATAAACACTTTTCCAAAAACAAGCTCTAAATCATGTTGAAATACAGAAAAAACACTTTTCGAAAACAAGCTCCAAATCATGTTGAAATACAGAAATAAGCACTTTTCAAATACAAGCTCCAAATCATGTTGAAATACAGAAATAAACACTTTTCCATAAACAAGCTCTAAATCATGTTTGATGCACTCTGTAAGTTAATTTTATTTCAGTACTGTTTAATCAGGATGATAGGAACACTGTGGACAGTTTTCAGCAAGTTGCAACATTGAAATACAGAAATAAACACTTTTCCAAAAACAAGCTCTAAATCATGTTGAAATACAGAAAAAACACTTTTCGAAAACAAGCTCCAAATCATGTTGAAATACAGAAATAAGCACTTTTCAAATACAAGCTCCAAATCATGTTGAAAGACAGAAATAAACACTTTTCCATAAACAAGCTCTAAATCATGTTTGATGCACTCTGTAAGTTAATTTTATTTCAGTACTGTTTAATCAGGATGATAGGAACACTGTGGACAGTTTTCAGCAAGTTGCAACATTGAAATACAGAAATAAACACTTTTCCAAAAACAAGCTCTAAATCATGTTGAAATACAGAAAAAACACTTTTCGAAAACAAGCTCCAAATCATGTTGAAATACAGAAATAAGCACTTTTCAAATACAAGCTCCAAATCATGTTGAAATACAGAAATAAACACTTTTCCATAAACAAGCTCTAAATCATGTTTGATGCACTCTGTAAGTTAATTTTATTTCAGTACTGTTTAATCAGGATGATAGTAACACTGTGGACGGTTTTCAGCAAGTTGCAACATTGGAATACAGAAATAAACACTTTTCCAAAAACAAGCTCTAAATCATGTTGAAATACAGAAAAAACACTTTTCGAAAACAAGCTCCAAATCATGTTGAAATACAGAAATAAGCACTTTTCAAATACAAGCTCCAAATCATGTTGAAATACAGAAATAAACACTTTTCCATAAACAAGCTCTAAATCATGTTTGATGCACTCTGTAAGTTAATTTTATTTCAGTACTGTTTAATCAGGATGATAGTAACACTGTGGACGGTTTTCAGCAAGTTGCAACATTGGAATACAGAAATAAACACTTTTCCAAAAACAAGCTCTAAATCATGTTGAAAAACAGAAATAAACACTTTTCAAAAACAAGCTCCAAATCATGTTGAAATACAGAAATAAACACTTTTCCAAAAACAAGCTCTAAATCATGTTGAAATACAGAAAAAACACTTTTCGAAAACAAGCTCCAAATCATGTTGAAATACAGAAATAAGCACTTTTCAAATACAAGCTCCAAATCATGTTGAAATACAGAAATAAACACTTTTCCATAAACAAGCTCTAAATCATGTTTGATGCTCTCTGTAAGTTAATTTTATTTCAGTACTGTTTAATCAGGATGATAGGAACACTGTGGACAGTTGTCAGCAAGTTGCAACATTGAAATACAGAAATAAACACTTTTCCAAAAACAAGCTCTAAATCATGTTTGATGCTCTCTGTAAGTTAATTTTATTTCAGTACTGTTTAATCAGGATGATAGGAACACTGTGGACAGTTTTCAGCAAGTTGCAACATTGAAATACAGAAATAAACACTTTTCCAAAAACAAGCTCTAAATCATGTTGAAATACAGAAAAAACACTTTTCAAAAACAAGCTCCAAATCATGTTGAAATACAGAAATAAGCACTTTTCAAATACAAGCTCCAAATCATGTTGAAAGACAGAAATAAACACTTTTCCATAAACAAGCTCTAAATCATGTTTGATGCACTCTGTAAGTTAATTTTATTCCAGTACTGTTTAATCAGGATGATAGTAACACTGTGGATGGTTTTCAGCAAGTTGCAACATTGGAATACAGAAATAAACACTTTTCCAAAAACAAGCTCTAAATCATGTTGAAAAACAGAAATAAACACTTTTCAAAAACAAGCTCCAAATCATGTTGAAATACAGAAATAAACACTTTTCCAAAAACAAGCTCTAAATCATGTTGAAATACAGAAAAAACACTTTTCGAAAACAAGCTCCAAATCATGTTGAAATACAGAAATAAGCACTTTTCAAATACAAGCTCCAAATCATGTTGAAATACAGAAATAAACACTTTTCCATAAACAAGCTCTAAATCATGTTTGATGCTCTCTGTAAGTTAATTTTATTTCAGTACTGTTTAATCAGGATGATAGGAACACTGTGGACAGTTGTCAGCAAGTTGCAACATTGAAATACAGAAATAAACACTTTTCCAAAAACAAGCTCTAAATCATGTTGAAATACAGAAAAAACACTTTTCAAAAACAAGCTCCAAAGCATGTTGAAATACAGAAATAAGCACTTTTCAAAAACAAGCTCCAAATCATGTTGAAAGACAGAAATAAACACTTTTCCATAAACAAGCTAGAAATCATGTTTGATGCTCTCTGTAAGTTAATTTTATTTCAGTACTGTTTAATCAGGATGATAGTAACACTGTGGATGGTTTTCAGCAAGTTGCAACATTGGAATACAGAAATAAACACTTTTCCAAAAACAAGCTCTAAATCATGTTGAAAAACAGAAATAAACACTTTTCAAAAACAAGCTCCAAATCATGTTGAAATACAGAAATAAACACTTTTCCAAAAACAAGCTCTAAATCATGTTGAAATACAGAAAAAACACTTTTCGAAAACAAGCTCCAAATCATGTTGAAATACAGAAATAAGCACTTTTCAAATACAAGCTCCAAATCATGTTGAAATACAGAAATAAACACTTTTCCATAAACAAGCTCTAAATCATGTTTGATGCTCTCTGTAAGTTAATTTTATTTCAGTACTGTTTAATCAGGATGATAGGAACACTGTGGACAGTTTTCAGCAAGTTGCTAAATTGAAATACAGAAATAAACACTTTTCCAAAAACAAGCTCTAAATCATGTTGAAATACAGAAAAAACACTTTTCGAAAACAAGCTCCAAATCATGTTGAAATACAGAAATAAGCACTTTTCAAATACAAGCTCCAAATCATGTTGAAATACAGAAATAAACACTTTTCCAAAAACAAGCTCTAAATCATGTTGAAATACAGAAATAAACACTTTTCAAAAACAAGCTCCAAATCATGTTGAAATACAGAAATAAACACTTTTCCATAAACAAGCTCTAAATCATGTTTGATGCACTCTGTAAGTTAATTTTATTTCAGTACTGTTTAATCAGGATGATAGTAACACTGTGGACGGTTTTCAGCAAGTTGCAACATTGGAATACAGAAATAAACACTTTTCCAAAAACAAGCTCTAAATCATGTTGAAAAACAGAAATAAACACTTTTCAAAAACAAGCTCCAAATCATGTTGAAATACAGAAATAAGCACTTTTCAAAAACAAGCTCCAAATCATGTTGAAATACAGAAATAAACACTTTTCCATAAACAAGCTCTAAATCATGTTTGATGCTCTCTGTAAGTTAATTTTATTTCAGTACTGTTTAATCAGGATGATAGGAACACTGTGGACAGTTTTCAGCAAGTTGCAACATTGAAATACAGATATAAACACTTTTCCAAAAACAAGCTCTAAATCATGTTGAAATACAGAAAAAACACTTTTCGAAAACAAGCTCCAAATCATGTTGAAATACAGAAATAAACACTTTTCAAATACAAGCTCCAAATCATGTTGAAATACAGAAATAAACACTTTTCCATAAACAAGCTCTAAATCATGTTTGATGCACTCTGTAAGTTAATTTTATTTCAATACTGTTTAATCAGGATGATAGTAACACTGTGGACGGTTTTCAGCAAGTTGCAACATTGGAATACAGAAATAAACACTTTTCCAAAAACAAGCTCTAAATCATGTTGAAAAACAGAAATAAACACTTTTCAAAAACAAGCTCCAAATCATGTTGAAATACAGAAATAAGCACTTTTCAAAAACAAGCTCCAAATCATGTTGAAATACAGAAATAAACACTTTTCCATAAACAAGCTCTAAATCATGTTTGATGCTCTCTGTAAGTTAATTTTATTTCAGTACTGTTTAATCAGGATGATAGGAACACTGTGGACAGTTTTCAGCAAGTTGCAACATTGAAATACAGAAATAAACACTTTTCCAAAAACAAGCTCTAAATCATGTTGAAATACAGAAAAAACACTTTTCAAAAACAAGCTCCAAATCATGTTGAAATACAGAAATAAGCACTTTTCAAATACAAGCTCCAAATCATGTTGAAAGACAGAAATAAACACTTTTCCATAAACAAGCTCTAAATCATGTTTGATGCACTCTGTAAGTTAATTTTATTCCAGTACTGTTTAATCAGGATGATAGTAACACTGTGGATGGTTTTCAGCAAGTTGCAACATTGGAATACAGAAATAAACACTTTTCCAAAAACAAGCTCTAAATCATGTTGAAAAACAGAAATAAACACTTTTCAAAAACAAGCTCCAAATCATGTTGAAATACAGAAATAAACACTTTTCCAAAAACAAGCTCTAAATCATGTTGAAATACAGAAAAAACACTTTTCGAAAACAAGCTCCAAATCATGTTGAAATACAGAAATAAGCACTTTTCAAATACAAGCTCCAAATCATGTTGAAATACAGAAATAAACACTTTTCCATAAACAAGCTCTAAATCATGTTTGATGCTCTCTGTAAGTTAATTTTATTTCAGTACTGTTTAATCAGGATGATAGGAACACTGTGGACAGTTGTCAGCAAGTTGCAACATTGAAATACAGAAATAAACACTTTTCCAAAAACAAGCTCTAAATCATGTTTGATGCTCTCTGTAAGTTAATTTTATTTCAGTACTGTTTAATCAGGATGATAGGAACACTGTGGACAGTTTTCAGCAAGTTGCAACATTGAAATACAGAAATAAACACTTTTCCAAAAACAAGCTCTAAATCATGTTGAAATACAGAAAAAACACTTTTCAAAAACAAGCTCCAAATCATGTTGAAATACAGAAATAAGCACTTTTCAAATACAAGCTCCAAATCATGTTGAAAGACAGAAATAAACACTTTTCCATAAACAAGCTCTAAATCATGTTTGATGCACTCTGTAAGTTAATTTTATTCCAGTACTGTTTAATCAGGATGATAGTAACACTGTGGATGGTTTTCAGCAAGTTGCAACATTGGAATACAGAAATAAACACTTTTCCAAAAACAAGCTCTAAATCATGTTGAAAAACAGAAATAAACACTTTTCAAAAACAAGCTCCAAATCATGTTGAAATACAGAAATAAACACTTTTCCAAAAACAAGCTCTAAATCATGTTGAAATACAGAAAAAACACTTTTCGAAAACAAGCTCCAAATCATGTTGAAATACAGAAATAAGCACTTTTCAAATACAAGCTCCAAATCATGTTGAAATACAGAAATAAACACTTTTCCATAAACAAGCTCTAAATCATGTTTGATGCTCTCTGTAAGTTAATTTTATTTCAGTACTGTTTAATCAGGATGATAGGAACACTGTGGACAGTTGTCAGCAAGTTGCAACATTGAAATACAGAAATAAACACTTTTCCAAAAACAAGCTCTAAATCATGTTGAAATACAGAAAAAACACTTTTCAAAAACAAGCTCCAAAGCATGTTGAAATACAGAAATAAGCACTTTTCAAAAACAAGCTCCAAATCATGTTGAAAGACAGAAATAAACACTTTTCCATAAACAAGCTAGAAATCATGTTTGATGCTCTCTGTAAGTTAATTTTATTTCAGTACTGTTTAATCAGGATGATAGTAACACTGTGGATGGTTTTCAGCAAGTTGCAACATTGGAATACAGAAATAAACACTTTTCCAAAAACAAGCTCTAAATCATGTTGAAAAACAGAAATAAACACTTTTCAAAAACAAGCTCCAAATCATGTTGAAATACAGAAATAAACACTTTTCCAAAAACAAGCTCTAAATCATGTTGAAATACAGAAAAAACACTTTTCGAAAACAAGCTCCAAATCATGTTGAAATACAGAAATAAGCACTTTTCAAATACAAGCTCCAAATCATGTTGAAATACAGAAATAAACACTTTTCCATAAACAAGCTCTAAATCATGTTTGATGCTCTCTGTAAGTTAATTTTATTTCAGTACTGTTTAATCAGGATGATAGGAACACTGTGGACAGTTTTCAGCAAGTTGCTAAATTGAAATACAGAAATAAACACTTTTCCAAAAACAAGCTCTAAATCATGTTGAAATACAGAAAAAACACTTTTCGAAAACAAGCTCCAAATCATGTTGAAATACAGAAATAAGCACTTTTCAAATACAAGCTCCAAATCATGTTGAAATACAGAAATAAACACTTTTCCAAAAACAAGCTCTAAATCATGTTGAAATACAGAAATAAACACTTTTCAAAAACAAGCTCCAAATCATGTTGAAATACAGAAATAAACACTTTTCCATAAACAAGCTCTAAATCATGTTTGATGCACTCTGTAAGTTAATTTTATTTCAGTACTGTTTAATCAGGATGATAGTAACACTGTGGACGGTTTTCAGCAAGTTGCAACATTGGAATACAGAAATAAACACTTTTCCAAAAACAAGCTCTAAATCATGTTGAAAAACAGAAATAAACACTTTTCAAAAACAAGCTCCAAATCATGTTGAAATACAGAAATAAGCACTTTTCAAAAACAAGCTCCAAATCATGTTGAAATACAGAAATAAACACTTTTCCATAAACAAGCTCTAAATCATGTTTGATGCTCTCTGTAAGTTAATTTTATTTCAGTACTGTTTAATCAGGATGATAGGAACACTGTGGACAGTTTTCAGCTAGTTGCAACATTGAAATACAGATATAAACACTTTTCCAAAAACAAGCTCTAAATCATGTTGAAATACAGAAAAAACACTTTTCGAAAACAAGCTCCAAATCATGTTGAAATACAGAAATAAACACTTTTCAAATACAAGCTCCAAATCATGTTGAAATACAGAAATAAACACTTTTCCATAAACAAGCTCTAAATCATGTTTGATGCACTCTGTAAGTTAATTTTATTTCAGTACTGTTTAATCAGGATGATAGTAACACTGTGGACGGTTTTCAGCAAGTTGCAACATTGGAATACAGAAATAAACACTTTTCCAAAAACAAGCTCTAAATCATGTTGAAAAACAGAAATAAACACTTTTCAAAAACAAGCTCAAAATCATGTTGAAATACAGAAATAAGCACTTTTCAAAAACAAGCTCCAAATCATGTTGAAATACAGAAATAAACATTTTTCCATAAACAAGCTCTAAATCATGTTTGATGCTCTCTGTAAGTTAATTTTATTTCAGTACTGTTTAATCAGGATGATAGGAACACTGTGGACAGTTTTCAGCAAGTTGCAACATTGAAATACAGAAATAAACACTTTTCCAAAAACAAGCTCTAAATCATGTTGAAATACAGAAAAAACACTTTTCGAAAACAAGCTCCAAATCATGTTGAAATACAGAAATAAGCACTTTTCAAATACAAGCTCCAAATCATGTTGAAATACAGAAATAAACACTTTTCCAAAAACAAGCTCTAAATCATGTTGAAATACAGAAATAAACACTTTTCAAAAACAAGCTCCAAATCATGTTGAAATACAGAAATAAACACTTTTCCATAAACAAGCTCTAAATCATGTTTGATGCACTCTGTAAGT
>NW_026602132.1:20000-24503 GCF_029448725.1 Salvelinus fontinalis | reverse complement strand
CATTGTGTTTGAGAGAAACAGAGAGAAAGAGGGGTAGCGTAGTCACTGCAGGGCAGTGTTTGAGGCAGTGAGAAATTTCCCTCCAGCAGACTAGTCATCCATCACCCAGGGGAGAGAGAGAGATCTCTTCACTCCATCTCTCCCTTCACCATGATTTATCTCTCCATTTTTATCTCCCTCTGTCTTGTCAGTGTGACACTCGCTCTCTTCAGCAGGATAGCAGAGATAAAAATCCAACTGATGTGGTTACACTTACTTCACAGTTTCATCTTCCTTTTACGCCCCTCCTCTCTCCCCCACACATACACCAGTATATACACACACATACATACATACATACACCAGTATATACACATACATACAGTGCTGTGAAAAAGTATATGCCCCCTTTCTATTTTTCTAATCTCGTCACGGTATCTCAGTGCATTCAAATTGTCATCAATAAAATGTAATTGTGTTCATTTTCCTTAGCCTGACCATATCATAACCCCACCGCCACCATGGGGTACTCTGTTCACAACGTTGCCGTCAGCAAAATGTGCACCTTCTGCTGGGGACAGCACAGGTGCACCTTGTGCTGGGGACAATAAAAGGCCACTCTAAATTGTGCAGTTGTCACACAACACAATGCCACAGATGTCCCAAGTTGAGATAGTGTATAATTGTCATGCTGACTGCAGGAATGTCCACAGGAGCTGTTGCCAGAAAATTCTTTGTTAAATTCTCTACCATAAACTGCCTCCAACGTTGTTTAGAGAATTTGTCAGTACGTCCAACCAGCCTCACAACCGCAGACCACGTGTATGGCGTCGTATGGGCACAGGTGCACCCCAGCACAAAGTGCACCAGTGCGCGCCCACACGACACCATACACGTGGTCTGTGGTTGAGGCTGGTTGGACGTACTGCCAAATTTTCTAAAACAACGTTGCAGGCAGTTTATGGTAGAGAATTTAACAGAAAATGCTTTGGCAACAGCTCTGGTGGACATTCCTGCAGTCAGCATGACAATTGTACACTTCCTCAAAACTTGGGACATCTGTGGCATTGTGTTGTGTGACAACTGCACAATTTAGAGTGGCCTTTTATTGTCCTCAGCACAATTTCGTGAACCTACCTACTTACTACTTTTTAGCTTTAAACCCTAACCCATAGCCTATCTAATGTTAGCCAGTTAGCTAACATTAGCCACAACATATTGTAATTCTTAACATATACTCTTAGCAAATTCGTAACATATTGCACAAATATAAATTTGTAACATATTTTATTTAACCAGGTCGACCAGTTGAGAACAAGTTCTCATTTACAACTGCGACCTGGCCAAGATAAAGCAAAGCAGTGCGACAAAAACAACAAAGTTACACAAACAAACGTACAGTCAATAACACAATAGAAAAATCTATGTGCAATGTGTGCAAATGTAGAAGATTAGGGAGGTAAGGCAATAAATAGGCCATGGGGGCAAAATAATTACAATTTAGCATTAACACTGGAGTGATATATGTGCAGATGATGATGTGCAAGTAGAGATACTGGGGTGCAAAAGAGCAAGAGGATAAATAACAATACGGGGATGAGGTAGTCGGGTGTGCTATTTACAGATTGGCTGTGTACAGGTACAGTGATCGGTAAGCTGCTCTGACAGCTGATGCTTAAAGTTGGAGAAGGAGATAAGACTCAAGCTTCAGTGATTTTTGCAATTCGTTCCAGTCATTGGCAGCAGAGAACTGGAAGGAAAGACGGCCAAAGTAAGTGTTGGCTTTGGGGATGACCAGTGAAATATACCTGCTGGAGCGTGTGCTACGGGTGGGTGTTGCTATGGTGACCAGTGAGCTGAGATAAGGCGGGGCTTTACCTAGCAAAGACTTATAGATGACCTGGAGCCATACGATATAGAAGATGACATTCACAAACATATACACCATACGAAACATCTGACTAAATGAAGTGTTTAGAATTTACATCCAGAATACAAAATGCTCTGAGACCAGGATGGTTAACTAGATACCAAACGGAAGAAAAACATCTGAAACAGGGAGTAACTACCTGAATTTGTCCATTAAGAAATATTTGTTTTTTGATTTTCTGTTGCAAAACAGAAAGCTACAATGTGCAGTAATGAATATACCCTGGTTATAGGGACTTAAAGAGTGAACTGAACACCATACTACTTCCTAGAAACAAAATGAATCAGGGGTTCAATTATGTTGATGGCACCTTTGGGCTAGCACACACACAGTTAGGGCCTAGGGGGTTCAGCGAAGGAAGACTTTAAAGAGTAGGTCCCTGGAGACCTGTAACCTGGGGTCCCTCCCCCCACATGCATATGTCTCTGTGTGCTAGCTAAGCAGATCTATGTGCTGGTGGTTTTAGATGACTCAGGTTAAAGCCCCTGGCTTCTCTCTCAGAATGAGACCAGGCTTGGTCTACATAATGACGTCACCTCAGCAGTTTACAATGCAGCAGATTAGATGAGCAACTCTGTGCATTGAACATCACATGGGCAAGAAGATATAGAAATAACACACAGTCCATGTGTCTCAGCACATTAGTAGGAACATACCGTATGTGTTCATATATTATGCAAGTCAGTTCCTACATCTAACAGTCCCTTTTTCGCAGTATATATAATCAGTGTGAGCCAAGGGATTCTCTTAGACGGGTAATAGTTTAGCGTGTCAGCTATGTTGTTGTGTGTACAATATTGGTGGTGTGTGTAGGTGGTGCAACAGCAGCTAGGCACTATTACCATGCTCTAGTCTCCGCGATAGAAAGCTGGCCCAATATGTTCCGTCATCCCAGAACGCATTAATTAACTAGGTTATAATGAGCTACATTTATCCATCCCTTTGAGGTATATTATGTTCTCTGTATTTAAATACTCCATTCAAGTGAATCATGATTTCTGAATGTACCCTCTAGAAATGTGGGAGATCTGTGAAATAACTCGAATTGATATGAAAAAGCTCAACATCATTTTGGCAACATTCTATAACCTCTCCTTCCAAATGTTTTTTTTTTTATGAGGCCTCTTTGTTACTTTCCACACTCATTGTCAAGTTAATTTCTAAGCTGATGAATGAATATATCAACAAATAAGATGGGACCAAATGTAACTATGATTCTATAATTATTTAGTGAATGTGTGGCTTAATGGTTTACAGAGGTCAAGCACGTTGCAAATCATCAGCTTGCAGCCCGGCCTGTCGTTGCTTGCGCACAAGGATCACATTTTTAGCACGAGTTGGCACGAGTTCAAAAGGTGTTAACTCAAGGACGTTTACTAACTTTTCTAACTTTCAAATTCAGTAGAAAACAAAGGCAAAGAAACGTTGAAATCGAAAGGTGTTGGCTAATAATATTATTGCAGACACTTACCTGTTTGTTCCAACGTGGCCACTCGGCGTTGTCGGTGGTTGCAAAATAAATATTTAAAAACGAAAGAAAGAAAAAACTGACGTGGTAAACAAGAGTATTGCAATAAAGAAATATACCGCAGGGTAAAACCTCCTGTCGCTGCTCTACTTAGGAATACTTTTTAAAAAGGCAGAAAATCCACCTATGAAAAACAAACACCTGAGCGTTGTATCCGCTTTTGAAACGCAAAACTCGTCACATCAGCGCAGCAGACACACGAAGACGTGAAACTTAAAACGTCTATAAGGTTTTTAAAATACACATGGGAGTACAGCAAAATCCCTTTCAGAGAAATATGTTTGTCACTCCCTGCCTCCCAAACCGAATCGATGCGTGTCCAAAATTCACCGGAGCTCAGAGGCAACGTTCTGTTACAGTTACCAGACTCATGTTCTGTGCTGGGTGGCCAACCCTCTTTTTAGAAGGCAGCACATAGGGATAGTTGTGTGTAGTTCGTATGTACCAACTGTAGGTAGTGAGACGTGGACTTCCCATACCACAGGAGCAACCATAGACACTGAAACCAGGGAGCAACAGGTAACACAACTGACAATATGTTATTATGTGATGTAAAATGGAGAATGGGCAATGTGAACAACACAAAAGTTATCGACAAACAAAGAGTAAATCGTTTAATAGTAGCGCATCTAGAAGGGAACAGTGGTAGCCTGCTCCATCCCAATATCCTCCTCATATCTTCTCATTATACAAGCGTGGTATTGGAATATAGGCTAAATGCACCCAGAGCAACAGTGGCATTACTATTTTAACGTCGGGAGATGTGGGAAATATTCTCGTCCCCGTAAATTACAGATTACATATATATTTCATTGCTCCATATTCCGATCTGAATAATTATGTCCAAACTAACTCCCAAGCAATTTAAACATAATATCCTTGACTGTAATCCATAAAGTGGACTCTCACAAACACACACACATGGGCACAATAACACGTACCCTGAATCGCCCTAGTTTTGATTCCTGAATAAAAAGGAAACCGTAGGAGTTCTTCACATTGAGAGCCAAACACTGTATTAGTCATGTCCCTTCCAACAGTGTGTGTGTGTGCCTGTGCCTGCGTA
>NW_026602132.1:0-15000 GCF_029448725.1 Salvelinus fontinalis | reverse complement strand
TTGTCCTCTTGCTCAGTTGTGCACCGGGGCCTTCCACTCCTCTTTCTATTCTGGTTAGAGCCCGTTTGCGCTGTTCTGTGAAGGGAGTAGTACACAGTGTTGTACGAGATCTTCAGTTTCTTGGCAATTTCTCGCATGGAATAGCCTTCATTTCTCAGAACAAGAATAGACTGACAAGTTTCAGAAGAACATTCTTTGTTTCTTGCCATTTTGAGCCTGTAATCGAACCCCCAAATGCTGATGCTCCAGATACTCAACTAGTCTAAAGAAGGCCAGTTTTTTTTGCTTCTTTAATCAGAACAACAGTTTTCAGCTGTGCTAACATAATTGCAAAAGGGTTTTCTAATGATCAATTAGCCTTTTAAAATGATAAACATGGATTAGCTAACACAACGTGCCATTGGAACACAGGAGTGATGGTTGCTGATAATGGGCCTCTGTACACCTATGTAGATATTCCATAAAAAATCTGTTGTTTCCAGCTACAATAGTCATTTACAATATTAACAATGTCTCCACTGTATTTCTGATCAATTTGATGTTATTTTAAATTCTAAGTGACCCCAAACTTTTGAACGGTAGTGTATCTCAATTCAGGATTCTGTTCAGAAAGGCATAAGATCAGGGTCGCGTCCCAAATGGCACCCCATTCCCTAAGTAGTGCACTATGTAGGGAATAGGGTGCCATTTGGGACATAGGCGAGGAAAGGGTGAGCCAAAGGAGGCTTTCTAAGAAGAGTATACAGAAGGGACTAACGGCTGTCAATCAAACCTTGAAACTGCTTTTCAAGTAAAAAATGCATTATTCTCGCTGTGTATCGGAATTCATATTTGGGGTTTATGTACTACCCAGAATAATATTGACTGTGTGAATCAAACACTTCAACTGCAAATCAACTCAGACAGGCTTTTTTGCTGCTGCGTGGTGAGAAATGTACTTTTGACTTTGATGGAATAGTATCCATAGTCCTTGGAGCCTACAGTTCTTTCCCCATGGGTGTCTGCTTGTGGGTAGGTGGAAGGAAGCCTTCTTATCTCATGTCGTTCTGTAGTATATGTTCTCTTTTCTTTAGCTGTCCTGTGGGGGATCCCTGGGTTGACTTCAATTTGGGATTGTTGTTGTTCAATGTTAAATCTCTCTCTTTCATTCATCTCTTTTTAACCGTCTCTCCCTGTCTCTCTTATGTATATCCTATTCCCATGCTGTGTCTGACTGACTGTGTCTGACTGACTGTGTCTGACTGACCGTGTCTGACTGACTGTCTGAAAACTGTATCTGACTGTGTCTGAAAACTGTGTCTGACTGACTGTGTCTGACTGACTGTGTCTGACTGACCGTGTCTGACTGACTGTGTCTGACTGACTGTGTCTGACTGACCGTGTCTGACTGACCGTGTCTGAAAACTGCATCTGACTGACTGACTGTGTCTGAAAACTGCATCTGACTGACTGACCGTGTCTGAAAACTGTATCTGACTGACTGTGTCTGAAAACTGCATCTGACTGACCGTGTCTGAAAACTGTATCTGACTGACTGACCGTGTCTGAAAACTGTATCTGACTGACTGTGTCTGAAAACTGCATCTGACTGACCATGTCTGAAAACTGCATCTGACTGACCGTGTCTGAAAACTGCATCTGACTGACCGTGTCTGAAAACTGCATCTGACTGACCGTGTCTGAAAACTGCATCTGACTGACCGTGTCTGAAAACTGCATCTGACTGACCGTGTCTGAAAACTGCATCTGACTGACCGTGTCTGAAAACTGCATCTGACTGACCGTGTCTGAAAACTGCATCTGACTGACCGTGTCTGAAAACTGCATCTGACTGACCGTGTCTGAAAACTGCATCTGACTGACCGTGTCTGAAAACTGCATCTGACTGACCGTGTCTGAAAACTGCATCTGACTGACTGTGTCTGAAAACTGCATCTGACTGACCGTGTCTGAAAACTGCATCTGACTGACCGTGTCTGAAAACTGTGTCTGCGTCCCAAATGGAACCATATCTGTGTGTGTGTGTGTGTGTGTGTGTGTGTGTGTGTGTGTGTGTGTGTGTGTGTGTGTGTGTGTGTGTGTGTGTGTGTGTGTGTGTGTGTGTGTGTGTGTGTGTGTGTGTGTGTGTGTGTGTGTGAGCATGCATGTGCGTGTGTGTGTGTGTGATAAAACTATTTTTTTAAAGAACTCAAAATGGTTCCGTAATGGACTAAACTGGAGCAATTTGGCACAGCAATACTTTTCTGTGGCTGTTGCTAAAGGTTATGATTCTACAGGTGCATCAGTCCAGCTAACAGAAGAGAAACAAAAGAGAAACCAGGAAGAAGGCACAATGAGGAATATAGGAGACAGAGACCTACAGAAGACCAGCACCTACATCGTACCCTGCTTCCTGCTAGTGGAGGTGAGTGGGCAGCATATTGACCAATCATTTCCAATATTTCAATCACCCTTTCCCTTGTCCCCTTTCAACACACAATAAATCCAATCCTACATATTCGAACATGGCCTCAGTGCAGAGACCTCTTTGTTCATTGCTCTGTCTGTACTTCCTCCCCTCCCCTCCCCTCCCCTCCCCCCCCCCCCCCCCTCCCCTCCCCTCCCCCCCCTCTCCCTCCTCTCCTCCGCTGCCCTCCACTCATCCCCCCTCTCCTCTCCTCTCTTCTTGTATCTTTTCACCTCCTTTACTCTCCTCTCATCCCCCCTCTCCCTCCTCTCCTCCGCTCCTCTCCCTCCTCTCCATTCATCCACCCCTCATCCTCCTCTCCTCTCCTCAGCTCCTCTCATCTCCCTTCTTCTCCTCTCCTTTCCTCTCCTCTCCCTCCTCTCCTCTCCTCTCCTCTCCTCTGATCCCTTTTCCCTCCTCTACTCGCATCCCCCCCTCCTCTCATCCCCCTTCTCCTCCTCTCCTCCGCTCCTCTCCCTCCTCTCATCCCCCCCATCTCCTCTCCCTTCTTCTTGTCCTCACCTCCCCTCCCTCCTCTACCTCCTCTCCATCTCAGGTCCCTCTATATTCTATAAACCCTCACATGTATTTCCTAATTAATCGGCCTAATTAACACAAGGGAATGCAATTAGCCCGCTCAGCCGCTAGCACTCTACGCTATTGCTAATGCTGTGCCCACTGCCCATAGAGCCTGCAACAAGGGCTAGCGTAGTGGGTTAGCAGAGTTAGCAGTTTTAGCATTATCATGAGGTAAGAGTGAGATTTTTGCCATAAGCTTTACAGTATTTCTAACACGTTACTGAGACCATGCTCCGCTCCGCGTGCACAACAGCTGTGTTTTAGTATTATCATAGGGTTAGAAGTTGATTTTAGTCGTTAGCTATACAGTGAACTATATATTTCATGGGGTTTTAATAGCAGGGCTAACATTAGTAGCTACAGTTTAGGGTAAGAGGTTGATTTTGAGTTTAGCCACAAGACAACTGTATATATCCCGTGGAGTGTTATGACAGTTGGAGTGGACAAATGTGTTTTTGTTCAACTGCAGTGAGAGAAACTGTAGGGCTATCAAGTTAGACAGTAAGCAGGGTTCACCTCAGTACCGTGTAGAATTCAGTTTAGGTATCAGATGTGGCTAGTCCTCACTTGCAGTAACAAATGGTACATTTTTCGGTGGCGCTGACTGGTAAGACGCTCCGGGAGTGTGGTCACGCAAGCAAAGCAGAGGTCCTGGGTTCGAGCCTTGGTGTGAGCCAAATCAGGAGAAAGCGGTACTCACTAAGCAAGCAGCGTGACGTCCGTTACACCTGGGTTATGACAGTTTATTGTGTTTTTGTTCAAATCAGGGACATTTTAGGGCCAGCAGTTAGTTATGGTACCACATAGGGTTAATGGTTGGGATCGATGTAGCTATATCCCAGGGTGTTCGGAGAGTTGGAGAGTGGACTTGATAATAATGTGTTTTTGTACAGCCGCAGACTGTCGGAGAAACAGCAGTAAATAAAAATGCAGTTTGCAGCGTATTAGCGGTTGAGTCCGAATTTGAGCTCAGCCACTAGACATGCAGGCTACGTTCCCGAATGACACGCTATTCCCTATAGAGCACTGTGTAGGAAATATGGCGGCATTTGGGACGCAGGGCCAGCATACCCCAATGGGGTGTCATGAGAGCTGGAGTTTAATGTGTGTTTGTACCACTGTAGTCGGAGAAAACAGTAGTACGTCTCTGGGGCATTCGCCTCCTACACACATTATACCATTCTCTACCCGACACACTCAGCTGTGTCCCAAATGGCACCCTATTCCCTTTATAGCGCACTACTTTTGACCTGAGCCTCCTTTGGCCTCCTTTAGCCCTCCTTTCTTCAACCATACTCCTCCACTCCTACAACCAAGCCATCCAGCTATTTTTACACTCCTCCAACACTCATCCCTCTCTCCAACACTCCTCCAGGGTCCCCTCTCCTCTCTTTCTCCATCCCTCCTCTCCTTCTTCTCTTCTTCTCTCATCTGTCGGTGGAAGTGAGTGGGAGAGTAAACGGCCTGCTACTGTACAGCACCCCAGAGGGCATCCAGTCTTCTGTTGTTACATTAGCATCTCATTACACTCTATTCTCTAAAACAAACGGGCTGACGCTCTCCTTTCTTCCGCCTCTCTTCTCTTTATCTCTCTCTCTCTCTCCCTTTCTCTCTTCTCTCTCTCTCTCTCTCTCTCGCTTGCTTTCTATCTCTCTCTCTCTCTCTGTCTCGCTCTCTGTCTCTTCTCTCTCTCCCTCTCTGTCTCTCCCTCTCTCTCTCTCCCTCTCTCTCTCTCTCCCCCTCTCTCTCTCTCTCTCTCTCGGTCTCTTCTCTCTCTCCCTCTCTCTGTCTCTCTCTCTCTCTCTCTCCCTCTCTCTCCCTCTCTCTCTCCCTCTCTGTCTCTCCCTCTCTCTCTCCCTCTCTCTCCCTCTCTGTCGCCCCCTCTCGCTCTCTCCCTCTCTCTCTCTCTCCCTCCCTCTCTCTCTCTCTCCCTCTCTCTCTCTCTCTCTCTCTGTCTCGCTCTCACTCGCTCTCTGTCTCTCTCTTTCTCTGGGCATTTTTTTGTATTTCCATCTTTCTCTCTCCTAGAACGTGAGAACATTTCTTATCAGTCCCGTTAATAAACAAGGGATTACACAGGATTCCCATCCTTTTGACTGGGATGAGAACTTCAGAATGGAAAATGGAAGCTAAGCTGCTCCATCTCTATCTCTTCTAACCTCTCCTCCTTCCAGGCAGAATAATCCTGGTGTGAAAAGACACACACACACACACATAAACTTATCACACACACACACTCACACACATAGACACACTGAAATGCACATGCACACAGACGCACAGACAAACTCTCTCTCTCTCTTCTCTCCTGGTCCAGCAGTGTGTAACATGGTAGACGTGCTGTGCGGGCACAAAGGGGCACAAAGTGTCTGCTCTCAAGGCTAACTGGCTCCTTCACTTCAAAGACTGAAGCGCTTAAAGAGTCGTTTGATGTATCTGATTTTGCACCGGGCTTCAGTGGAAGAGGAAGTAAGTGGCAATTGGAAGGTCATACTGTATGGAAATAAAGGGGCGATTGGTACATACATTTTTTGGACTTAAATTAATCATATACCCAATGATTCTTGAAGAATATAACTTTTAAATGCCTCATGAGTTTAGTTCAACTGTCGTACCCGACAACTGTCAAATGATTTGGCATCTTTTCTTGTAAACTTAATTGATTAGTTACAAAATGAACAGCTGATGAGAAAACTGTCAATCTAATTGTATTCTGGTTGCCCCAGAGAAAACAAATCTGAGACATTGCCTATGGGCCATGGTCAAAACTAGTGCAATAACCTGAGTGTACAAAACATTAAGAACACCTTCCTAATATTGAATTGCTCCCCCCTCTCAGAACAGCCTCTATTCGTCGGTATTGACTCTACAAGGTGTAGAATCTAGTGCTTCCCATAGTTGTATCAAGTTGGCGGGATATCCTTTGGGTGGTGGACCATTCTTGATACACACAGGAAACTGTTTAGTGTGGAAAAACCCAACAGCGTTGCAGTTCTGGACACAAACCGGTGCTCCTGGCACCTACTACCATACCATTTTCAAAGGCACTTAATATCATTTGTCTTGCCCATTCACCCTCTGAATGGCACACATACACAACAATCCATGATACTCAGAATGGCACCGGAGGGGATGGCAGCCGTGTTACGGAGCTCCTAACCAACTGTGCTATTTTGTTCGTTTTTTCGTGCTGTTTGTAACTTATAACTTAACATATTTTGTACATAATGTTGCTGCTACTGCCTCTTATGACCGAAAATAACTTCTGGACATCAGAACAGCGATTACTCACCTCGAACTAGACAAAGATTTATTTCTTTAACTAGTCCGACGCAAAGGATATACTGCTTTCTAGGGAACGGGCCCAAATCCTCATCATTTGCGTGAAGAAAACACGGAGAAAAAGGGGGAGGAGGTCAGGCAGCCTTCTGAGAATTCGTAGGCAAGTGCGTAAACCTCCACCACCATCCGTTCTATTGGCCAATGTGCAATCACTGGAAAACAAAATGGATGATATACAGTCAAGACTATCCTACCAACGGGATATTAAAACGGTAATATCTTGTGTTTCACCGAGTCGTGATTGAACGACGACACAGATAATATAGAGCTGGCGGGATTTTCCATGCATCGGCAGGACAGAGAAGCTACGTCTGGTAAGACGAGGGGCGGGGGTGTGTCAATAACAGCTGGTGCGCGATGTCTGATATTAAAGAAGTCTCAAAGTATTGCTCGCCTGAGGTAGAGTACCTTATGATAAGCTGTAGACCACACTATCTACCAAGAGAGTTCTCATCTATACTATTCGTAACCATCCATTTACCACCACAAACCGATGCTGGCGCTGAGACCACACTCAACCAGCTGTATAAGGCCCTAAGCAAACAAGAAAATGCTCATCCAGAGGTGGCGCTCCTAGTGGCCTGGGACTTTAATGCAGGCAAACTTACTCTACCTCATACGTTTTACTTCATTTCTACCAGCATGTCACATTTGCAACCAGAGGGGGAAAAAAACTCTAGACCACCTTTACTACATACACAGAGATGCATACAAAGCTCTCCCTCGCCCTCCATTTGGCAAATCTGCCCATAATTCTATCCTCCTGATTCATGATTACAAGCAAAAGCAGGAAGTACCAGTGACTCGCTCAATACGGAAGTGGTCAGATGACGTGGATGCTACGCTACATGACTGTTTGGCTAGTACAGACTGGAACGTACAGACGTACATATCCCAACCAGAAGCCATGGATTACAGGCAACATCTGCATCGAGTTAAAGTCTAGAGCTGCTGCTTTCAAGGACCAGGACACTAATCCGGACGCTTCTAAGAAATCCCTCTACGATCGGTTGTATCACCGCCTGGTATGGCAACTGCTCGGCATCTGACCGTAAGGCACTACAGAGGGTAGTGAGTATGGCCCTGTACATCACTGGGGCCAAGCTTCCAGCCATCCAGGACCTCTATACTAGGCAGTATCAGAGGAATGCCCCCAAAAGACTCCAGCCACTCAAGTCATAGACTGGTCTAGGACCAAACGGTTCCTTAACAGCCTCTACCCCCAAGCCATATAACTGCTGAACAATTAATCAAATGGGCACCCAAACTATTTACATACAACTATTTACCCCCCCCCCCCCCCCCCCCATTTGTTTTTACACTGCTGCTACTCGCTGTTTATTATCTATGCATAGTCACTTTACCCCTACCTACATGTACAAATTACCTCGACTAACCTGTACACCCGCATATTGACTTGGTACCGGTATGCATTGTAAGTAAGCATTCACGGTAAGGTCTACCTGTTGTATTCGGTGCATGTGACAAATACAGTTTTGATTTGATGTCTTAAAAATCCTTCTTTAACTTGTCCCCTCCCCTTTATCTACACTGATTTAAAGTGGATTTAACAAGTGACATCAATAATGAATCATAGCTTTCACTTGGATTCACCTGATCAGTCTATGTCATGGAAAGAGAAGGTGTTCTTAATGTTTTGTACACTGGGGAATATGGTGCAAGAAAGGGTCTGCTCTCAAGGCTAACTGGCTCCTTCACTTCAAAGACTGAAGTGCTTCAAAAGTCATTTGATGTAACTGATTTTGCACCGGGCTTCAGTGGAAGGGGAAGGAAGTGGCAATTGTGTGGTCATACTATATGGAAATAAAGGGGCAATCAGCGATTTGTACATCCATTTTTGTTTTCTTTTTAATTCATGGTATACCTATTGATTCTTGAAGAGTATAACTTTTAATGAAATGCCTCATGAGTTTAGTTCAACTGTCGTACCCGACAACTGTCGAATGATTTGGCATCTTTTCTTGTGAACTACATTCATTAGTTACAAAATGAACAGCTGATGAGAAAACTGTCAAGCATGTTGTATTCAGATTGCCCCATAGAGAACTCATCTGAGACATTCCCTATGGGCCCTGGTCAAAGGTAGCACACTCTTCTGTATAGGGAATAGGGTGCCATTTGACCCTCCAACCAGCATTGTCGTATTTATGCTACATAGCTGCAGCATAGAAACACACAAACCACAGTCAACAGAAACGGCAGTATGATGTTGGTTCTGTATAAATAGGAGGTGGACACCCGTCCATGTTTCCAGTTTCCAGAATAGGCATTGGTTGTGTATCAAGTCCGCCTGCATGCATTCACACACACACAGACGCACACACACACACACACACACACACACACACACAGACACACACAGACACACACACAGACACACACACACACACACACAGACGGACACAGACACACAAACCTCATTCAAATCCATCTCTTTCTGTCTGTTAAGAAAGAGGTAGTAGCCCACTCACAATAGATGGTCTAGAGTCTCTCTCGGAGGAGTATGGGGGAGGAAAAGAGGACTTTAAAGCAGCGATGAAGAAAAGGAGGAGTGGTTCTATGAATAGCACCTGCAGTGATGATCTAACGGATTCACCCCGAAGCACTCGTTAGCTCCCACCTGTTTGTTAACATGAGAGAGATAGAGAGAGGGAAGGGTTTAGGAGATGTGGGAAGAGAGAGGGGGGGATAGTGAGAGAAGGGAGGAGAGAAGGGTGGGAGAGAGAGGGAGGGAGAGACAGAGGAGAGGCACGAGAGAAAGGGAGAGAGAGAAAGAGAGATAGAGACTTCACAATACCAAAAATACACATACATTATTGCACCCATCTAACAGAATGTCTTGGCTCGCACTGGTTATGTGTACTGAGTAAATGCATGGGACTGTGTTAGATGTAGGAACTGACTTGCATAATATGTGAACACATACAGTATGTTCCTACTAGTGTGCTGAGACACATGGACTGTGTGTGATGTCCATATCTTCTTGCCTATGTGATGTTCAATGTAGAGTTGCTCATCTACTCTGCTGCATTGTAAACCATGTTAACACAATGTTGCTGAGTTTCCCCTAAGAGTAAACTACTGAGGTGATGTCATTATGTAGACCAAGCCCTGTCTCATTCTATCAGGAATAGGGAGAGAGGAGGGGGGGGGGGCAGAGAGAGAGACAGGGTAGAGAGAGAGAGAAATGGCCAATGGATTGATGAAGAATGCATAAACCTAAGAAACCAAAAAAACTATGTACTGAGCAAATGTCCAATGGCTTTTTACCAAATGACCATACGACAGACCACGTATACATCTACACACCCTAATTGATAAACAAACAAACCAAAACAAAGGCAAAGTCTTATCATGCTTTGTTGATTTCTAAAAAGCTTTTGACTCAATTTGGCATGAGGGTCTGCTATACAAATTGATGGAAAGCGGTGTTAGGGGAAAAACATACAACAATGTCAAATCCATATACACAAACAGGTGTGTGGTTAGAATTGGCAAAAAAAACACATTTCTTTCCACAGGGCTGTGGGGTGAGACAGTGATGCAGCTTGAGCCCCATCCTCTTCAACATATACACATGGGGGCAGCAGGTTGCCTAGTGGTTAGAGCGTTGGGCCAGTAACTGAAAGGTTGCTAAATCCAATCCCCGAACTGACAAGGTAAAAATCTGTCGTTCTGCCCCTGAACAAGGCAGTTAACCCACTGTTCCTAGGCCGTCAATGTAAATAAGAATTTGTTCTTTAACTGACTTGCCTAGTTAAATAAAGGTTCAATTTAAAAATAATAATAAAAAAAAAACACTATACTGTATATACAGAAGTATGTAGACACCCCTTCAAATTAGTGGATTTGGCTATTTCAGCCACACCCGTTGAAGACAAGTGTATAAAATTGATCACGCCGCCATTCATTCTCCATAGACAAACATTGGCATTAGAATGGTCTTACTGGAGAGCTCAGTGACTTTCAACGTGGCACCGTCATAGGATGCCACCTTTCCAACAAGTCAGTTCGTTAAATTTCTGCGCTGCTAGAGCTGCCCCGGTCAACTGTAAGTGCTGTTATTGTGAAGCAGAAACGTCTAGGAGCAACAACGGCTCAGCCGCGAAGTGGTAAACCACACAAGCTCACCGAACGGGACCGCCGAGTGCTGAAGCACATAGCGCATAAAAATCATCTGTCCTCGGTTGCAACACTCACTGCCAAGTTCCAAACTGCCTCTGGAAGCAACGTCACCACAATAACTGTTAATCGGGAGCTTCATAAAATGGGTTTCTATGGTCGAGCAGCCGCACACAAGACTAAGATCACCATGAGCAATGCCAAGCGTCGGCTGGAGTGGTGTAAAACTTGCCTCCATTGGAGCAGTGGAAACGCGTTCTCTGGAGTGATGAATCACGCTTCACCATCTGGCAGTCCGACAGACGAATCTGGGTTTGGCGGATGCCAGGAGAACGCTACCTGCCCCAATGCATAGTGCCAACTGTAAAGTTTGGTGGAGGAGTAATAATGGTCTGGGGCTGAATTTCATGGTTCTGGCTAGGCCCCTTAGTTCCAGTGAAGGAAAATCTTAACGCTACAGCATACAATGACATTCTAGACAATTCTGTGCTTCCAACTGTGTGGCAATAGTTTGGGGAAGGCCCTTTCTTGTTTCAACATGACAATGCCCCTGTGCACAAAATGAGGTCCATACAGAAATGGTTTGTTGTGATCGGTGTGGAAGAACTTGACTGGCCTGCACCAGATCCCTGACCTCAACCCCATCGAACACCTTTGGGATGAATTGGAACACCGACTGCGAGTCAGGCCCAATCGCCCAACATTAGTGCCTGACCTCACTAATGCTCTTGTGGCTGAATGGAAGCAAGTCCCCACAGCAATGTTCCAACATCTAGTGGAAAGCCTTCCCAGAAGAATGGAGGCTGTTATAGCAGCATAGGAGGGACCAACTCCATATTAATGCCCATGATTTTGGAATCAAATGTCATATCCTCAGTGTACAACGTAAAACACCAAATAATGCATGCAGAGTAGAATTAGGCCGATACCAGCTAATGATCTAAATCCAGAAAAGAGACTAAATTCTACAATTAAATTCTACAACCACCTAAAAGGGAGCGATTCCCAAACCTTCCATAACAAAGCCACCACCTACAGAGAGATGAACCTAGAGAAGAGTCCCCTCAGCAAGCTGGTCCTGGGGCTCTGTTCACAAACACAAACAGACCCCACAGAGCCCCAGGACAGCAACACAATTAGACCCAACCAAATCATGAGAAAACAAAAAGATAATTACTTGACACATTAGAAAGAATTAACAAAAAAGCAAACTAGAATGTTATTTGGCCCTAAACAGAGAGTACACAGTGGCAGAATACCACTGTGACTGACCCAAAATGAAGGAAAGCTTTGACTATGTACAAACTCAGTGAGCATAGTCTTGCTATTGAGAGAAGGCGCTGTAGGCAGACCTGGCTCTCAAGAGAAGACAGGCTATGAGCACACTGCCCACAAAATGAGGTGGAAACTGAGCTGCACTTCCTGACTTCCTGCCAAATGTGTGACACATATTTCCCTGAGATTACACAGACACCTTCAAGAATTAGAAAATACATCCACTTTTGATAAACTCCCATATCTATTGGGTAAAATACCACACACAGTGTGCCATCACAGCAGCATTTTTGTATTTTAACTATTTGCACATCGTGATACTTTAGCCATAATATGCCATCTGAAATGTCTCTATTCCTTTGGAACTTTTGTGAGTGTAATGTTTACTGTTCATTTTTGATCGTTTATTGCACAATGTAAATATATGTTTCCCATGCCAATAAAGCCCTTTGAATTGAATTGAATTGAGAGAGAGAGAGAGAGAGAGAGTAAATATGTAGAAAAGGATTTGACAGATAGGATTCTGAAGAGGACATTCGAATGAAAGAAAAACATGGATTAGGAAAGAATGAGGGGTAGTGAGCGAAACAAAGGAGAGAAGAGAACAGAAGGAGGGTGTAGAGGAGTGTGTGGGCGCCAAAAGATGTATGCATGCTAATGCTTTGATCCTTCACAATCGCCATCTTTCTCTCTCTATCTCACAGGTGTCAAACTCATTCCACGGAGGGCCGAGTGTCTGCGGGTTTTCGTTCCTCCCTTGTACTTGATTGATGAATTAACATCACTAATTAGTTAGGAACTCCCCACACCTGGTTGTCTAGGGCTTTATTGAAAGGAAAAACCAAAAACCTGCAGACACAAGGCCCTCCGTGGAATGAGTTTGACACCCCTGCTCTATCTCCTTTCTCTATTTCTTTACCTCCTGCTCCTCACCCTCCCTCCTCACCCTCCCTCCCTCTGTGTCTGTCACTCTCTACCTCTCTCTTCCTCTCTGTCCCTCTCTCTCCCCCTCCTCTCTCCAGTGCTTAATTTGAGCCAGTTCCTGCCGGAACAGGATCTGACACCTCTCAGTTTTGGACTGTTTCGTTCTGGAACCCATTTACCAGGAACCGGTACCTCTGGTGGCATGAACAATTCAAGCTGCCTCCTCTGTAATTCTCACGCCGCCTAAAAAAGTAACGTGAAAATGTGCCTGATATTCTACTAATGGATTTGTGTCGGTCCTCCCCGGGTTCATGGTTTGTGCAACATTGTAGCCTGTAGACCAACGCGTGGCCATTGCTGTCTCCCGCAGAACTAGAATGACATTCACCTTCTATGATCTCTCCCTGTTCTGATAGACATGAGCCTGCAAAACGTCTCTCCAGCGTTGCACTTCATCATTTATTTTCCTTATAGAATCATAGCCGCACGATGGGTGATGGAGGTGCCACAGCACCCGAAGAATCTGAATACAAGTTATGTGATCAGAAAGAAGTGATATCGTTTAGGTTACTACATCAGGAGCCTATAATTTAGAGGATCCACAGAGGATCAATAGCCGCGGGAAGTAGGGGTGCTGAGGGTGCTGCAGTACCCCCTGAAAAGGTTTGGGGGAAAAGATCATCACAAAAGTAGTGCACTGGGCTTTTACTAGTATTAGTGGACCGATATAGACGTCTGTAGCGCGGGCAACATTTTTTGAAGCATCTCTGCTTAGAATTAAGAACAGTATCTTGCAGGATTCAAGAGTTGGAATTGTAAGAGATGTTGCCCTGTCCCATTTGTGAAAACAAATGTTTTCACAAAAGTCAGTGCACTGGGTCTTGACTAGTCCTGTAATAGCGAACCAACAAAGACGTCTTCGCAGAGAGATAGGATTTTGGCACGAGCACATCGGCCATCGCCATTAAGTGAACTGTGCATGAGTCAGTGAAACTGGGAAGCTTTTTTTAGGACTGTAATTTCCTCCTCATATTGTACAATATGTGTCTCCACCTACCTAGGCCCACTAATGATGTGTCTCCACCTACCTAGGCCCACTAATGATGTGTCTCCACCTACCTAGGCCCACTAATGATGTGTCTCCACCTACCTAGGCCCACTAATGATGTACAATATGTGTCTCCACCTACCTAGGCCCACTAATGATGTACAATATGTGTCTCCACCTACCTAGGCCCACTAATGATGTACAATATGTGTCTCCACCTACCTAGGCCCACTAATGATGTGTCTCCACCTACCTAGGCCCACTAATGATGTGTCTCCACCTACCTAGGCCCACTAATGATGTGTCTCCACCTACCTAGGCCCACTAATGATGTGTCTCCACCTACCTAGGCCCACTAATGATGTACAATATGTGTCTCCACCTACCTAGGCCCACTAATGATGTACAATATGTGTCTCCACCTACCTAGGCCCACTAATGATGTACAATATGTGTCTCCACCTACCTAGGCCCACTAATGATGTGTCTCCACCTACCTAGGCCCACTAATGATGTACAATATGTGTCTCCACCTACCTAGGCCCACTAATGATGTACAATATGTGTCTCCACCTACCTAGGCCCACTAATGATGTGTCTCCACCTACCTAGGCCCACTAATGATGTGTCTCCACCTACCTAGGCCCACTAATGATGTGTCTCCACCTACCTAGGCCCACTAATGATGTACAATATGTGTCTCCACCTACCTAGGCCCACTAATGATGTGTCTCCACCTACCTAGGCCCACTAATGATGTGTCTCCACCTACCTAGGCCCACTAATGATGGATCTCCACCTACCTAGGCCCACTAATGATGTGTCTCCACCTACCTAGGCCCACTAATGATGTGTCTCCACCTACCTAGGCCCACTAATGATGTGTCTCCACCTACCTAGGCCCACTAATGATGTGTCTCCACCTACCTAGGCCCACTAATGATGGATTCATGACAAGGTTGTTTTTCTTGATCTCAGACTCTTGTCAGTGTCAGTATAGCCTGTCATCTCCATCATTTGTGAGGTGTTAAAAAAGATTTTGCGAAAGTCTCCAGTCATCTGAAATGATGTAGAGTTGCATGAAATGTCTCCAGTCATCTGAAATGATGTAGAGTTGCATGAAATGTCTCCAGTCATCTGAAATGATGTAGAGTTGCATGAAATGTCTCCAGTCATCTGAAATGATGTAGAGTTGCATGAAAAGTCTCCAGTCATCTGAAATGATGTAGAGTTGCATGAAAAG